>NC_067128.1:39031852-39064330 GCF_021347895.1 Acanthochromis polyacanthus
AAAGAGAGATGAACTGCCGGGCCAACTACCCCATGGAGTGATAATAATTTTAATTTTTGGGGGAAAAGCAAAATTTAGCCATACTTTTAAAAAGGGGCTTTAAAAAAGGTTTTTGCCCCTTTTTTAAAATTAAAACACAAAAAAATAAAGGTTTTTTGGTTAAATTGGTTTTTTATTGGAAAAAATTCACAGGTCCTGGGTCTGAAAAACAAAGAAAGTTTGGGGGGGGCATATTTTTGTTCTAAAAAAAAAAAACTTGTGGGGGAAACCCCCTAACAACCTAAATAGAAAAAAATTAAAAAAATGGGTAAAAAAAAAAATGAGCAACCAGTGTAAAAACAATAACCTGTATTCTCGCAAAAAAATTATAAAACAACTGAATTTGCAGAAATACTGACAAAGAAATTCCTAACAGAATTTTTCTTTCATCTAAAGTAATACCTTAATCTTTTAACACAGTTTTAATTTAATTAACTATTATGTGGTGTAAAAATGCCCTGTATTGTTGAATTATTTAGTGACCTTGTTTTACATATCGAGATTCTTGAGTGGAGTTTTTCTTTAGATAAGGAAAGGCCCAATTTTATTGGATCTACATATAGCTATTAAATAAATGGTTTATTTTAAAACTAAAGCATAAAAAATACAAAACCAGCTTAACACTTTATTGAGTCCCACTAATAAATGTTAGAGCCTAGAACCACATCAAGCATGATTATAAGCATCCTCTGGTTCAAATTCAACAACCATACCCTGATGTAAAGCTAGAATGATAGCTAAACTGACGCACTGTTGTCTCACTTCCATATTTTTCATGTTGTCTGCTAGCTCACTTCAGCCAAGTCCGCACAGAAAAGTTGTTTACCACTCAAGTTCCACTCACACGTCGTTGTAACCTTGCAAACGTTTTTTGCTTCTGTGGACGTGGTGGAGTTTTCGGGTGTAACATTTTAAACAGCTGGTTGCAGGGATCTGCTGGACCTGCACGGGTTCCTACTTAGGTCGCTACGAAGAGAAAATTGGCTGGCCCTTAGGTATTTCCTGGGTTTTTATTTGTTTTCCTTAATCAGTTTGAATGAGTTGTGTGAACAGAGTGTAACGGGGCGTTTTATGAAAATAGGAACATTTTGCATCCTGTATTTGATTCAATACAGGAGAAACCAATTAATTGTCAATAAAGGAGATCTGTATTTTAAGGAAGGGTGGGCAAACCCTACATGTAGGCTTAACATGTAGCCTAGCACATGTGCTATAGCGCCCCTGCAGTATGTTTAATAAACAGCCCCGGCAGCATGTTTCACCTGCATCCACAAAATTTGGGAGGCCTATAGAGCACACCAGGACACACAAAAAAGCCTCTTGGAGCCATCCCCTAAAACTCAACAGGAAGTCCGCCATTTTGAATTAAGTGGATAAAATTTCTGTATTTTTTTCATTTTTGAGAGCGAACTCCTCCTCGGGGTTAAGGTCTAGAGAGCTGAAATTTTGCCAGGATATACAACACGATGTTATGATCAAAAGTTATCAAAGATTCTTGCAGAGTCAAAGGGTGTGGACATGGCGACCTCCAGAATTTTGATGGTTCGCCATGAAACATCAAGTGCTACCTAACTATCCTCTGCATGCTCCAATCTACCTCAGACCTCACATGATTAAACACAGTCCTGTCCTGATCACATTTATTGGCCAAAATACATTCACAGCATCTACCATAGCGCCCCCTACAGAATTTTAAAAATAGCCTCCACACAGACTTTCACCGAGGACTATGAAATTTGGCATGCATATGTAGCACATCAGTGCAAGCAAAAAAGTCTCTTGGAGTCATTCTCTAAACACAACAGAAAGTCAGCCATTTTGAATTAAATGTCAGATTTTTGGTGTTTTTGGTCGATTTTCAAAAATTCATTTCTCAACGGCAATAACTCCAAAACATTCTGAATTGGGAAAAATATAAGACACGTCTTCACGGTTGCATATTTGCGAAATTGTTCATAAAATTCAAAGGGCGTGGGCTCATGGCGGGCAGCTGAAGTTTATGTTACGCCATGAAGCAGGACGTCTTGTGTAAATCCCCTGTTACACGCTGCAATCCGCCTCAAACTTTACATGTTTGATCAGAGTCCAGTCCTGATGAGTTTCATAGACCAACATACATCACAGAGATAGCGCCACCTGTGGATGGACACAAAGTGCTGCATAAATAGCCTGTACATGCTCCAATCTGCCTGAAATTTGACCTGTGTGCTTAGAATCCAGCCTTTGTGACATTCAGGCCTAAATACACTCTCAGTCGTAGCATTGCCTGGTGGAGATGTTGGGGTCGCCGACCAGCAGGATGCGAGGACCCGTTCAACGCTGCTCGCAGCTTTAATTATTATTATTATTATTATTATTATTATTAGGGTCGAGCACCGAGGTGCCGAGGACAGGCGGTGCAAGGGCACCGGCTGTCAAGGCACCAACGGTGCCGTAGACCCTATTGAAACCCTACGGTTTATTATTATTAGGGTCCGAGCACCAACGGTGCCGAAGGACCCTATTGGAACCTTAGGGTTTTTATTACTATTATTATTCTGCCAAAAACAACTGCATTTTCAGGGCCTGAACATGCTCGAAAAGTCATGAAAATTTGCACACACATCAGAACTGGCGAAAATTTCATATTTTTTAGGGCATGTGGAGGTGTGTGGCAAAATGGCTCCATAGCGCCCCCTACAAAATTTTAAAAAGTGGTATTAGGCCAACTCGGAGGAATTTGCCGAGAGCTAAATAATTTGGGAGGCATATGCAGCACATCAGGAACACAAAAAAGTCAATCACAGCCATGCTCTACACCCAACAGGAAGTGCGCCATCATGCGTTAACTGTACAAATCTATGATGAACTCCTCCTCGGGGAAAAGTCTGAGCGATCTGAAATTTTGCCAGTACATACAGCAGACCTTCCTGAGAAAAAGTTATCAAAATCTTCCTCCATAGTTAAAGGGTGTGGTCGTGGCGGCCTGTCGAAATTTGATCCTTCGCCATGAAACAGGAAATGCTGTCTAACTCTCCTGAACATGCTCCGATCTGAATGAAACTTTACATGTATGATCACAGACCTGCCTCGATGACATCCATATAGCAAGATTCATTCACAGTCACAGCGCCACCTTGTGGTATCAAGAATTTGACATTTTTTAGACTTTCATGTACTATTCTGAGCCTGTTGCTCAGATTCACCTCAGATGTTGTGACATAAGCCTGAACACATTGATGATGAAGCACAGAAAAAATGGTGACGTGTGATGAAAAGGCGTGTCTGTGGCGGGACGGCAAAGTTTGATGTTTCACCATGAAAATTGAAGTGTTCATATCTCAGCTGCAAAGGATCCTATCTGCCCCAAACTTCATGTGCTGGACACCAGAACCAGTTTGAGGACATCCACACTGAAAAATTTAGAAAAAGTCATAGCGCCACCTCTTGGTAACAAGCAGTTTAGAAATTACATTTGCACACATCATTGCTCCAAAGTTTGTCATATCATTCTGAAAATTGGTCAGCTGATTCTTCACCCCCAGACAATACCACAGTGTGAAGATTTTGATATTTGATGAAATGCTGTTGCCGTGGCAACGCGTTGTTTTTGTGACAAACAAAGTACTTTTTTGACAGGCTTAGAATGCTCAACAGCTCACCAAAATTTACACACACATCACTGTCGTCTCCAGGAATAAGAATGTATACATCTCTGCAGGGCATGTGCTATAGCGCCCCCTACAGTATGTTTAATAAACAGCCCCGGCAGCACGTTTCACCGACATCCTCAAACTTTGGGAGACATATAGAGCACATCAGAACGCACAAAAAAGCCTCTTGGAGCCATCCCCTAAACCCAACAGGAAGTCCGCCATTTTGAATTAAGTGGACAAATTTTCTCTATTTTTTTAATTTTTGAGAGCGAACTCCTCCTAGAGTTTAACTGCTTGAGACCTGAAATTTTGCCAGGATATACAACACAATGTTATGATCAAAAGTTATTAAAAGATTCTTCCAGAGTTAAAGGGTGTGGACATGGCGACCTCCAGAATTTTGATGGTTTGCCATGAAACATCAAGTGCTATCTAACTATCCTCTGCATGCTCCAGTCTACCTCAGACCTCACATGATGTAACACAGTCCTGTCCTGATCACATTTATGGGCCAAAATACATCCACAGTATGTGTCATAGCGCCACCTACAGAATTTTTAAAAATAGCCTCCACAGAGACTTTCACCTATGACTATGAAATTTGGCATGCATATGTAACACGTCAGTGCAAACAAAAAAGTCTCTTGGAGTCATTCTCTAAACCCAACAGGAAGTTCGCTATTTTGAATTAAATGTCAGATTTTTGGTGTTTTTGATCATTTTCAACAATTCATTTCTCACAGGCAATAACTCCAAAACATCTGAATTTGGGAAAATATATAAGACACGTCTTGCATATTTGCGAAAATTGTTCATAAAACTCCAAGGGCGTGGCCATGGCGGGCAGCTGAAGTTTAATGTTACGCCATGAAGCAGGACGTCTTGTGTAAATCCCCTGTACACGCTGCAATCCGCCTCAAACTTTACATGTTTGATCAGAGTCCAGTCCTGATGAGTTTCATAGACCAACATACAGTCACAGAGATAGCGCCACCTGGTGGATGGACACAAAGTGCTGCATAAATAGCCTGTACATGCTCAAATCTGCCTGAAATTTGACCTGTGTGCTCAGAATCCAGCCTTTGTGACATTCATGGGCCTAAATACACTCTCAGTCGTAGCTTTGCCTGGTGGAGATGCTTGGGGTCGCCGACCAGGAAGTATGCGAGGACCCGTTCAACGCTGCTCGCAGCTTTAATTATTATTATTATTTGTCTCTCAGAACAATTGCATTTTTGAGGGCCTAAACATGCTCAAAAACTCATGAAAATTTGTACACACATCAGGACTGGTGAAAAATTTCATATTTAAAAGGAATTGTAGAGGTGTGTGGCAAAATGGCTCCATAGCGCCCCCTACACTTTCCCACGGCCATCATGTTTCACCTACAGCTACCAAATTTGGTACACATATGCAGCACATCAGACTGAACAAAAAAGTCAGTGACAGCCATATTCCAAACCCAACAGGAAGTGAGCTATTTTAAGTTGAATGTGAGATTTGCCCATTTTTCATTTTTTTCCAGAGCGAACTCCTCCCAGGGGGAAACTCCAATTCGCCTCAAATTCAACCAGTACATACAGGAGGCCTTAATGAGCAAAAGTTATTAAAATCTTTTTCAAAATTCAAAGGGCGTGTCCATGGCGGTCTGTGGAATTTTGATCCTTCGCCATGAAATTTCAAGTTGTGTGTAAATGCCCTGAACATGCTCCAATCTGCCTGAAACTTTATATGTATGATCACATTCCTGCCCTGATCA
The DNA here is from genome assembly GCF_021347895.1 of Acanthochromis polyacanthus. Taxonomy (NCBI): domain Eukaryota; kingdom Metazoa; phylum Chordata; class Actinopteri; family Pomacentridae; genus Acanthochromis; species Acanthochromis polyacanthus. The sequence goes on from NC_067128.1 coordinate 39,037,286, forward strand.
CATCCATATGATGAAATCCATTCACAGTCAGAGCGCCACCTGCTGGCAACAGAAAATGTCATTTTTACACTTTGATGTATTATTCTTTGTCTCTTGCTCAGATTCACCTCAAATGTGGTGAAATAAACCTTAACATGTTGATGATTATTCACAGTGAAAATGGTGACGTGTCATAAAAAGGTGTGTCTGTGGCGGCACGGCGAATTTAGATGTCTTGCCATGACGACTAAAATGTTTATATCTCAGCAAATCCGAATCGTATCTGCCCCAAACTTCATGTGCTGGACACCATTCCCAGTGTGAGGTCATCCACGGTGAAAATTTTGGAAAAAGTCATAGCGCCACCTATTGGTAACAAGAAGTTTAGAAATTACATTTGCACACACCATTGCTCCAAACTTTTTCATATCATTCTGAAAATTGGTCAGCTGATTCTTCACCCCCAGACAATACCACAGTGTGAAGATTTTGATATTTGATGAAATGCTGTTGCCGTGCCAACGCGTTGTTTTTGTGACAAACAAAGTACTTTTTGACAGGCTTAGAATGCTCAACAGCTCACTAAAATTTACACACACATCACTGTCTCCTCAAGGAATAACACTGTATGCATCTCTGCAGGGCATGTGCTATAGCGCCCCCTACAGTATGTTTAATAAACAGCCCCGGCAGCATGTTTCAACAACATCCACAAAATTTGGGAGGCCGATAGAGCACATCACGATGCACAAAAAAGCCTCTTGGAGCCATCCCCTAAACTCAACAGGAAGTCCGCCATTTTGAATTATGTGGATAGATTTTCTCTATTTTTTTAATTTTTGAGAGCGAACTCCTCCTAGGGGTTAACTCCCAGAGACCTCAAATTTTACCAGGGTATACAACACGATGTTATGATCAAAAGTTATTAAAAGATTCTTCCAGAGTCAAAGGGAGTGGACATGGCGACCTCCAGAATTTTGATGGTTCGCCATGAAACATCAAGTGGTATCGTACTATCCTCTGCATGCTCCAATCTACCTCAGACCTCACATGATTAAACACAGTCCTGTCCTGATCACATTTATAGACTAAAATACATTCACAGCATGTACCATAGCGCCCCCTACAGCATTTAAAAAATAGCCTCCACAGAGACTTTCAGCTAGGACTATGAAATTGGGCATGCAAATGTAGCATGTCAGTGCAAACAAAAAAGTCTCTTGGAGTCATTCTCTAAACCCAACAGAAAGTCAGCCATTTTTAATTAAATGTCAGATTTTTGGTGTTTTTGGTCATTTTCAAAAATTCATTTCTCACAGGCAATAACTCCAAAACATCTGAATTTGGGAAAATATATAAGACACGTCTTCAGGTTGCATATTTGCGAAAATTGTTCATAAAATTCAAAGGGCGTGGCCATGGCGGGCAGCTGAAGTTTAATGTTACGCCATGAAGCAGGACGTCTTGTGTAAATCCCCTGTACACGCTGCAATCCGCCTCAAACTTTACATGTTTGATCAGAGTCCAGTCCTGATGAGTTTCATAGACCAACATACAGTCACAGAGATAGCGCCACCTGGTGGATGGACACAAAGTGCTGCATAAATAGCCTGTACATGCTCAAATCTGCCTGAAATTTGACCTGTGTGCTCAGAATCCAGCCTTTGTGACATTCATGGGCCTAAATACACTCTCAGTCGTAGCTTTGCCTGGTGGAGATGCTTGGGGTCGCCGACCAGCAAGGATGCGAGGACCCGTTCAACGCTGCTCGCAGCTTTAATTATCATTATTATTCTGCCAAAACAACTGCATTTTTCAGGGCCTGAACATGCTCGAAAAGTCATGAAAATTTGCACACACATCAGAACTGGCGAAAAATTTCATATTTTTTAGGGCATGTGGAGGTGTGTACCAAAATGGCTCCATAGCGCCCCCTACAAAATTTTAAAAAGTGGTATTAGGCCAACTCAAAGGGAATTTGGTCTAGACCTACAAAATTTGGGAGACATATGCAGCACATCAGGAAACACAAAAAAGTCAATCACAGCCATGCTCTAAACCCAACAGGAAGTGCGCCATCATGCGCTAACTGTACAAAATCTATGATGAACTCCTCCTAGGGGGAAAGTCTGAGCGATCTGAAATTTGGCCAGTACATACAGCCAGCCTTCCTGAGAAAAAGTTATCAAAATCTTCCTCCATAGTTAAAGGGTGTGGTCGTGGCGGCCTGTCAAAATTTGATCCTTCGCCATGAAACAGGAAATGCTGTGTAACTCTCCTGAACATGCTCCAATATGAATGAAACTTTACATGTATGATCACAGACCTGCCTCGATGACATCCATATAGCAAGATTCATTCACAGTCACAGCGCCACCTTGTGGTATCAAGAATTTGACATTTTTTACACTTTCATGTACTATTCTTAGCCTGTTGCTCAGATTCACCTCAGATGTGGTGACATAAGCCTGAACACATTGATGATGAATCACAGAAAAAATGGTGACGCGTCATGAAAAGACGTGTCTGTGGCGGCGCGGCAAAGTTTGATGTTTCGCCATGAAAATTGAAGTGTTCATATCTCAGCTGTAAAAGATCTCGTCTGCCCCAAACTTCATGTGCTGGACACCAGGACCAGTCTAAAGACATCCAGACTCATAAATTTGGAAATAGTCATAGCGCCACCTATTGGTAACAGGACATTTAGGCATTACATTTACACATCCCATTGTCCAAAACTTTGTGATATCATTCTGAAAATTGGTCAGCTCAATCGTCATCCCCTGACAATGCCTCAGTGTGAAGATTTTGACATTTGATAAAATGCTGTTGCTGTGGCAACGCGTTGTTGTTGTGACAAACAAAGTTGTTTTTGACAGGCTTAAAATGCTCAACAGCTCACTAAAATTACCACACACATCACTGTCAACTCAAGGAAGAACACGGTATGCATCTCGGCACTGTGCATCCTATAGCGCCCCCTACAGTATGTTTAATAAACAGCCCCAGCAACACGTTTCACATACATCCACCAAATTTGAAAGGCATATAGATCACACCAGGACACACAAAAAAGCTTCTTGGAGCAATCCCCTAAGCCCCACAGGAAGTCCGCCATTTTGAATTAAGTGAAAAAATTTTCTCTATTTTTTTAATTTTTGAGAGCGAACTCCTTCTAGCGGTTAGGCTCTAGAGAGCTGAAATTTTGCCAGGATATACAACACGATGTTCTGATCAAAAGTTATTAAAGGATTCTTCCAGAGTCAAACGGTGTGGACATGGCGACCTCCTCAATGTTGATGGTTTGCCATGAAACATCAAGTGCTACCGAACTATCCTCTGCATGCTCCAATCTACCTCAGACCTCACATGATTAAACACAGTCCTGTCCTGATCACATTTATTGGCCAAAATACATTCACAGCATGTTCCATAGCGCCCCCTACAGCATTTTTAAGAATAGCCTCCACAGAGACTTTCACCTATAACGATGAAATTTGGCATGCATATGTAGCACTTCATTGCAAACAATAAAGTCTCTTGGAGTCATTCTCTAAACCCAATAGGAAGTCCGCTATTTTGAATTAAATGTCAGATTTTTGCTGTTTTTGATCATTTTCAACAATTGATTTCTCACAGGCAATAGCTCCAAAACACCTGAAATTGGGACAATATATACTACACGCCTTCAGGTTGAGTATTTGTGAAAATTGTTCACAAAACTCAAAGGGCGTGACCATGGTGGCCAACTGAACTACAATGTTACGCCATGAAGCAGGACAGCTTATGTAAATCCCCTGTAAATGCTCCAGTTTGCCTGAAACTTTACATGTTTGATCAGAGACCGGTCCTTATGAGTTTCATAGACCAACATACAGTCACAGAGATAGCGCCACCTGGTGGATGGACACAAAGTGCTGCATAAATAGCCTGTACATGCTCCAATCTGCCTGAAATTTGACCTTTGTGCTCAGAATCCAGCCTTTGTGACATTCGTGGGCCTAACTACACTCTCAGTCGTAGCATTGCCTGGTGGACATGCTTGGGGTCGCCGACCAGCAAGGATGCGAGGACCCGTTCAATGCTGCTCGCAGCTTTAATTATTATTATTATTATCCTGCCAAAAGAACTGCATTTTTCAGGGCCTGAACATGCTTGAAAAGTCATGAAAATTTGCACACACATCAGAACTGGCGAAAAATTTCATATTTTTTAGGGCATGTGGAGGTGTGTGCAAAATGGCTCCATAGCGCCCCCTACAAAATTTTAAAAAGTGGTATTAGGCCAACTCAGAGGGAATTTGGTCTCGAGCTACAAAATTTGGGAGGCATATGCAGCACATCAGGAAACACAAAAAAGTCAATCACAGCCATGCTCTAAACCCAACAGGAAGTGCGCCATCATGCGTTAACTGTACAAAATCTATGATGAACTCCTCCTAGGGGGAAAGTCTGAGCGATCTGAAATTTGGCCAGTACATACAGCCAGCCTTCCTGAGAAAAAGTTATCAAAATCTTCCTCCATAGTTAAAGGGTGTGGTCGTGGCGGCCTGTCAAAATTTGATCCTTCGCCATGAAACAGGAAATGCTGTGTAAGTCTCCTGAACATGCTCCAATCTGAATGAAACTTTACATGTATGATCACAGACCTGCCTCGATGACATCCATATAGCAAAAATGATTCACAGTCACAGTGCCACCTTGTGGTATCAAGAATTTGACATTTTTTAGACTTTCATGTACTATTCTTAGCCTGTTGCTCAGATTCACCTCAGATGTTGTGACATAACCCTGAACACATTGATGATGAATCCCAGAAAAAATGGTGACGTGTCATGAAAAGGCGTGTCTGTGGCGGGACGGCAAAGTTTGATGTTTCGCCATGAAAATTGAAGTGTTCATATCTCAGCTGCAAAGGTTCCTATCTGCCCCAAACTTCATGTGCTGGACACCAGAACCAGTTTGAGGACATCCACACTGAAAAATTTAGAAAAAGTCATCGCGCCACCTATTGGTGACAAGCAGTTTAGAAATTACATTTGCACACATCATTGCTCCAAACTTTGTCATATCATTCTGAAAATTGGTCAGCTGATTCTTCACCCCCAGACAATACCACAGTGTGAAGATTTTGATATTTGATGAAATGCTGTTGCCGTGGCAACGCGTTGTTTTTGTGACAAACAAAGTACTTTTTGACAGGCTTAGAATGTTCAACAGCTCACCAAAATTTACACACACATCACAGTCGTCTCAAGGAATAACACTGTATGCATCTCTACAGGGCATGTGCTATAGCGCCCCCTGCAGTATGTTTAATAAACAGCCCCGGCAGCACGTTTCACCTACATCCACAAAGTTTGGGAGGCCTATAGAGCACACCAGGACACACAAAAAAGCCTCTTGGAGCCATCCCCTAAACTCCACAGGAAGTCCGCCATTTTGAATTACGTGGAAAAATTTTCTCTATTTTTTTAATTTTTGAGAGCGAACTCCTGCTATGGGTTAACTCCGAGAGACCTCAAATTTTACCAGGGTATAAAACACGATGTTATGATCAAAAGTTATTAAAAGATTCTTCCAGAGTCAAAGGGTGTGGACATGGCGACCTCCAGAATTTTGATGGTTTGCCATGAAACATCAAGTGCTATCTAACTATCCTCTGCATGCTCCAATCTACCTCAGACCTCACATGCTTAAACACAGTCCTGTCCTGATCACATTTACAGGCCAAAATACATTCACAGCATGTTCCATAGCGCCCCCTAAAGCATTTTAAAAAATAGCCTCCACACAGACTTTCACCTATGACTATGAAATTTGGCATGCATATGTAGCACCTCAGTGCAAACAAAAAAGTCTCTTGAAGTCATTCTCTAAACCCAATAGGAAGTTGGCCATTTTGAATTAAATGTCAGATTTTTGGTATTTTTGATCATTTTCAACAATTGATTTCTCACAGGCAATAACTCCAAAACACCTGAAATTGGGACAATATATACTACACGCCTTCAGGTTGAGTATTTGTGAAAATTGTTCACAAAACTCAAAGGGCGTGGCCATGGCGGCCAACTGAACTACAATGTTACGCCATGAAGCAGGACATCTTATGTAAATCCCCTGTAAATGCTGCAATTTGCCTGAGACTTTACATGTTTGATCAGAGACCGGTCCTTATGAGTTTCATAGACCAATATACAGTCACAGAGATAGCGCCACCTGGTGGATGGACAGAAAGTGCTGCATAAATAGCCTGTACATGCTCCAATCTGCCTGAAATTTGACCTGTGTGCTCAGAATCCAGCCTTTGTGACATTCATGGGCCTAAATACACTCTCAGTAGTAGCATTGCCTGGTGGAAATGCTTGGGGTCGCCGACCAGCAAGGATGCGAGGACCCGTTCAACGCTACTCGCAGCTTTAATATTATTATTTTTCTTTTTCATTATTATTATTATTGTTCTGCCAAAACAACTGCATTTTTCAGGGCCTGAACATGCTCAAAAAGTCATGAAAATTTGCACACACATCAGAACTGGCGAAAAATGTTATATTTTTTAGGGCATGTGGAGGTGTGTGCCAAAATAGCTCCATAGCGCCCCCTACAAAATGTTAAAAATTGGTATTAGGCCAACTCAGAGGGAATTTGGTCTTGACCTACAAAATTTGGGAGGCATATGCAGCACATCAGGAAACACAAAAAAGTCAATCACAGCCATGCTCTAAACCCAACAGGAAGTGCGCCATCATGCGTTAACTGTACAAAATCCATGATAAAGTCCTCCTCGTGGGTATGTCTACCAGACCTGAAATTTGGCCAGTACATACATGAGGCCTTCCTGAGTAAAAGTTATTAAAATCTTCCTCCATAGTCAAAGGGTGTGGTTTGTGGGGGCCTGTAGAAATTTGATCCTTCACCATGAAACAGGAGATGCTGTCTAACTCTCATGAACATGCTCCAATCTGAATGAAACTTTACATGTATGATCAGAGATCTGCCCTGATGACATCCATATAGCAACATTCATTCACAGTCACAGCGCCACCTTGTGGTATCAAGAATTTGACATTTTTTACACTTTCATGTACTATTCTTAGCCTGTTGCCCAGATTCACCTCAGATGTGGTGACATAAGCCTGAACACATTGATTATGAATCCCAGAAAAAATGGTGACATGTCATAAAAAGGCGTATCTGTGGCGGAGCGGCAAAGTTTGATGTTTCGCCATGAAAATTGAATTGTTCATATCTCAGCTGCAAAAGACCTTATCTGCCCCAAACGTCATGTGCTGGACACCAGGACCAGTCTAAAGACATCCACAATCATAAATTTGGAAATAGTCATAGCGCCACCTATTGGTAATAGGACATTTAGGCATTACATTTACACATCCCATTGCTCAAAACTTTGTCATATCATTCTGAAAATTGGTCCACTGAGTCGTCATGCCATGACCATTTCACAGTGTGAAAATTTTGATATCTCACACAAAGCTGTTGCCATGGCAATGCATTATTGATTTGATAAACAAAGTGCTTTTTGACATGTTTACAATGCTCAGAAGCTCACAAAAATTACCACACAGATCACTGTCGACCCAAGGAAGGACACTGGATGTTTCTCAGCACTGCATGCGCTATAGTGCCCCCTACAGTATGTTTAATAAACAGCCCCCGCAGCATGATTCACCTCCATCCACAAAATTTGGGAAGCATATAGAGTACATCAGAATGCACAAAAAAGCCTCTTGGAGCATCCCCTACACCCAACAGGAAGTCCGCCATTTTGAATTATGTGGATAAATTTTCTCTTTTTTTAAATTTTTGAGAGCAAACTCCTTCTGGGGTTTAACTCCTAGAGAGCTGAAATTTTGCCAGGATATACAACTCGATCTCCTGATCAAAAGTTATTAAAAGATTCTTCCAGAGTCAAAGGGTGTGGACATGGCGATCTCCAGAATTTTGATGGTTCGCCATGAAACATCAAGTGCTATCTAACTATCCTCTGCATGCTTCAGTCGACCTCAGACCTCACATGACTGCACACAATCCTGTCCTAATCACATTTGTAGGCCAAAATACATTCACAGCATGTGCCATAGCACCCCCTACATCATTTAAAAAAAATAGCCTCCACACAGACTTTCACCTATGACTATGAAATTTGTCATACATATGTAGCACGTCAGTGCAAACAAAAAAAGTCTCTTGGAGTCATTCTCTAAACCCAACAGGAAGTTGACCATTTTGAATTAAATGTCAGATTTTTGGTGTTTTTGGTCATTTTCAACAATTCATTTCTCACAGGCAATAACTCCAAAACACCTGAATTTGGGACAATATATAAAACACGCCTTCAGGTTGCATATTTGTGACAATTGTTCACAAAACTCAAAGGGCGTGGCCATGGCGGCCAACTGAACTTTGTTACGCCATGAAGCAGGACGTCTTGTGTAAATCCCCTGTACATGCTGCAATCTGCCTCAAACTTTACATGTTTAATCAGAGTCTCGTCCTCATGAGTTTCACAGACCAATATACAGTCACAGAGATCGTGCCACCTGGTGGATGGACAGAAAGTGCTGCATAAATAGCCTGTACATGCTCCAATCTGCATGAAATTTGACCTGTGCGCTCAGAATCCAGCCCTCGTCACATTCATGGGCCTAAATACACTCTCAGTCGCAGCATTGCCTGGTGGAAATGCTTGGGGTCACTGACCAGCAAGGATGCGAGGACCCGTTCAACGCTGCTTGGAGCTTTAATTGGCTTTAGTGTCTTGAGTTTTAAGCAAACAGCTGCTCCAGTGAAGCCAATGCAGAAGACCTAAAAACTGCAGCTACAAGAACGCCGACTTGAGGCTCACTGCAAAAATAAGTCAATCCTCATTGGCCCCCATGTTGATATGCTCCCCTTTACAACAGAAACAAACATGTTTGCAGCCTTGTACATAAAATGGTAATGATTTCTATAATTAATTTTCCCATTTATGAAAACTGCACACAGGTGCATGTTTATACAAGTCACAAATATAAACTTTACCGAGGCTTAAAATTATGCATCATTTAAGGTGTGACTGCTTTAAATGAAAGACGAGTACTCAAACAGGAAACTCCTTGGCTCTCCTCAGTTCCTCTCAAGCTCCATGTCTTTTCTAATTTTTGGATTAGTCAGAAGTCAGAAGGAGTCAAGCATTGCCAAGATGGTGACAGTTGGACCCACCAGCTAAAATCTAAAAACCTCTGGAAGCGTATAGGTGACATCACAGAGGACTCGTTCATCTAAATATACAGTCAGTGGTTTTAACCCTGTCCCCACAGCAGTAGAACCACATAAACCAGCCAAATAGAGTTTTTAAAACTGATACTTTTAAGAATATGTTGCAGATATTTTTTATAAGCAAATGTATAAACAAAAGTCAGAATATGTGTCTTTATAAAGAGGTACCAAAAGCCCTAAAAGCCTGAATCTATTACAAACATGGCTGTAGCTTCACAAATTTATTTGCCTGAAACATCACAAAGGACAATGGACACATGGGGAGAAATTTAAGTACATCAAAAACAACAAACTAAGAACACTTTCCAGCATTCTGTAATACCCTGAGGGACATTCTACATGATTGTTACAGCTGTAGATACTGAGTACTTCAGTGCTGCCAAATTTTATTACATTGTGCCATCATCACAACTGTAATCAGAGTGATTAATGACATATGAGTATTATTTATACATTGTCCAAATTAAGCTCTTTTTTTCATCACCAGAACTTGAACTTATGAAACAGAGTTATAAAGGCCTTTGATGACACTGTGTGTAAAAACTATGTAGCATTCCATCAGGAAATTTAATGACTGATGTCACCCAATTAGTCTTTATTCAAAAAGTCACTGACATCTGATTACAACAAGAAGTTTCTTTGTCAGCTTGGGTCATGTACATTCCAGCGCACTCTTACTCACGCATCCATCCACACAGAAACAAAGTTTTCCCTAAATTGATACCAGAATCATCAAAATGTTTGAAGTTCTTACGCGGTCTGTTAGTCACGGCTATTCAGTACCACCAATGGGACCAATTAAGCCTGCTGATAATTATGTTTTGTATTAGAAGCCAGCAGAGCGAGCCGTCTTTTTGCATGCCTGTGTTGAAAGTCATGGCATCAGATGAGGACGGCTGCAGAGGAACATGGTTTCAGTTCAGCAGTTTTCCAACTGAACGCTGCAGCAGCTTGGCAGAGGACGCACACACACTCTGTCAACCATCTGGATACCTGCATGAGCAAACAAACATACACACAGTGAGAAAATGGAACAAAAAATACGACCTTTAACTCATTGGCTGCCAGCTGTTTTCAGAGCAAAGAGCCCCCTACTGCCAGAGTTTTTAAGAATTTTGACAGATTTTCAAGATCTACAGAATATCAAGTTTTAAGACTACATAAACATTGAAACTATCGAAAGTGTAGATTCTCTTCTTTCATCAGGAAAAAAAGTTTGTTTCTAGCATTTTCGGTTCTAAAGTTATCGGCAGCAGAACATAGGGTCGTTTCAGCAAAAACACCTGTTTTTGACCAAAAAACAGAGATAACCAGCTTTTTGTACAGAGAGGCACATCAATCACTTTGATGCCAATATTTTTTGGTTTAGTGACATCCCACACAACTGAACAGTTGTTTACTTATATGAAACAACAAAAACAACTCAGAAAAAGCATTTTGAGGTCAACTTTTTAACCTTTTGTTAGCTAAATCATTTATTTACAAACAAACAACACAAGTCAACATTTTGGTTCAGAACAATACATCTTACAAAATATAAACAATCTATTTTTAGGTGTGTGTGTGTGTTTGTCTGTGTGTGTATGTGTGCTCGCTCTAAACTCATCTGACTTGGTTTCGTCAGATGAGCTCAAGAGAGCGGTGGTGGCGAAACCGAAACCGAAACCGAAAACTAGCGCGGCTTTGATCGCCAGCAGCTGTTGGCAACGGCACTTTTTGCTGTCGCCCCACCATGGCCTCTGTCTTTGTCATTCTTTTGGCCCACCGCAACACTCTCACGTTCCAAAACTCCAGGATTTTCACCGACAAGCTCCGACAGACTATCCTGCAGTCCCCCCAGTCAAAAAACATGATTGACGTCTATAGACGTCATTGGCAGCGAACGTTCGGATTTGAATTGACGTCGAAAGACGTCAATGGCAGCGAATGAGTTAACATTCTGCATTTTGCAGGTCGTTACATCCTCCCCCCACCAAAATCCAGCATCCAGCATGCCGCCATGCTGGTTACATGAACAAAGGCTAACTAAACCCAGTATTACGTACCTTTAAATGGGCACTTACAATGAGAAAAGGGGTATTATAGTGAGCAAAAGGACTGATCTCTTAGTCACACGAGTTATATTGAGCAAAAGTATTACACCATCATACATAACAACTGTTATGATTATCAAGAAAATGTAGTGTGGGTAAGGCTTCTGCAGTAACACTTATATGGTTAACCACTACAGACTCTGTACTAGGTTCCCCAAGCCTTGAGTAAGTCAATCGGTTTTCTCTGTCTATCAGATTTCCTTGTCTCAGGTTCCAGATTATCTCTATCTGGTCTGTCTACAATGAAAATATTCTCAACAGAATGTTCAAGTTCTACCTCCCTACTCTTACCTAATTCAGCAGTTGAATCATCAGAAGATATTAACCTCACCATAATGTCTGGCACTTCAGCTACATGGGTAGTGGTTCTGGACTCATTAAGCCTTGCTTGCTCTCCTGACTGCTCCCAGATTTCATCTGTTATCATGTTCTATTCAATTCAATTCAATTCAATTTTATTTATATAGCGTCAATTACAGTCAAATCATCTCAAGACGCTTTACAGAACCCATATGCCTGACCCCCAGAGCAAGCCCAAAGGCGACAGTGGCAAGGAAAACACCCTTTTAACAGGGAAGAAACCTCGAGCAGAACCCGGCTCTATATAGGGGGGACCCATCTGTCTGCTGGCCGGGCGGGTTGAAAGGGACAGAGGAGGGCAAGGGGGAGGGATGGGAGAAGAGGGAGGGGTGGGAAAGCAAGGAAAACACAACACACATTTGGATACATGTATGACAAGATATGTGACACAAAAAAGTATAAGCTAGCATTGAAAACTGACTCATAGTTTACTCGTATGATGTACGGCTCTGATATTAAACATACTCCATATGTAGCTAGCAGTAAAATTCAAACAGTATGTAAGTTAGCATAACAAGTATAGTGAAGGCGATGCAGAGTTGACTGGTGGAAAAAGGGGAGTTGGAAGCAGAGGGCTGGAGGAAGGTCAGCAGCAGCATCCCACAGTGGACATGATGGAGACTAGACCGGTTGGTGGAACATCGACCGCAGATCTGAAGCATCCAGCTCTGGGACCAGGGACACTCGGAGAAATAGCACAGGGGGAAACAGAGTGAATGTAATGCAATAACGGTATACATATTAAATGTAAAGGTAGATCGAGAAAGCCTCAGTGCGTCAAGCGAAGTCCCCCAGCAGCCGAGGCCTATAGCAGCATGACTAGGGGCAGAACGAAGGGACGTCCAAGAGGGAGTCAGCTGTGCAAATGAAGACACAAGCCGAACCCCTGTGGGTCACCCAGTCAGCCCCAACTATAAGATTTGTCAAAAAGGAACGTTTTAAGCCTGGTCTTAAAAATAGAGAGGGTATCTGCCTCCCAAACCCAAACTGGGAGCAGGTTCCACAGGAGAGGCGCCTGATAACTGAAAGCTCTGCCTCTCATTCTACTTTTAGAAATTCTAGGAACAACAAGTAAGCCTTCAGTTTGAGAGCGAAGAGTTGTACTAGGATAATATGGTACTATCAGATCTTTAAGATATGATGGAGATTGGTTATTAAGAGCTTTATATGTCAGAAGAAGGATTTTAAATTCTATTCTGGATTTAACAGAAAGCCAGTGAAGAGAATCAAGTATAGGGGAAATATGATCTCTTTTGCTAACTCCTGTCAGTACTCTCGCAGCAGCGTTTTGGATCAACTGTAGATGTTTGAGAGAGCTATTTGGACAACCCGATAATAAGGAATTGCAATAGTAAAGCCTGAAAGTAACAAAAGCATGAACTAATTTTTCTGCATCACTCTGAGACAGAATGTTCCTGATTTTTACAATATTACGCAGGTGAAAAAAGGAAGTCCTACAGACTTGCTTTATGTGTGAGTTAAAGGACATGTCCTGGTCAAAAATAACTCCAAGATTCCTCACAGTAGTACTGGAGGCCAACGTGGTGCCATCCAGAGTAACTATTTGCTTTGAAAGCGAGTTTCTAAGATGTTTGGGGCCGAATACAATGACTTCAGTTTTGTCTGAATTTAGCAGTAGGAAGTTAAAAGTCATCCAGGTTTTAATGTCCTTAAGACAATCTTGCAGTCTAGCTAACTGATCAGTTTCATCTGGCTTCATAGATAAATACAATTGTGTGTCATCTGCATAACAATGGAAGTTAATAAAATGCTTCCAAATAATATTGCCTAAAGGATAAGATAAGATAAGATAGACTTTATTGATCTCTCAAAGGAGAAATTTACTGTTACAGGGCTCTTAGGAACAAAAAACAGAGGAGTGTAAAAGTCACGAAAGTGCAAGAACAAGATAATAAATATTGCACATAATAACAACTACACAGTAGTGTTATATAGTCTGATGGCAGTGGGTATGAAGGACCTGCGGTAGCGCTCCTTCTTGCTCTGAGGGTGTCTGAATCTCGTGCTAAAGGAGTTGCTCAGCTGCACTACAGTCCGGTGCCGTGGGTGGGAGCTGTTGTCCATGATGGATGAGAGCTTGGTCAACATCCTCCTCTCACCCACATCCATCACAGAGTCCAGTGGGCAGCCCAGGACAGAGCTGGCCCTCTTGGTCAGCTTGTTCAGTCTCTTCATGTCCCGTTCTGTGCTGCCCGGGGCCCAGCAGACGACAGTGTAGAGGAAAGCAGAGGCTACCACAGTGTCATAGAAAGTCCTTAGTAGAGGTCTTCACACTCCGAAAGACCTCAGCCTCCTCAGAAGGTGGAGGCGACTCTGGCCCTTCTTGTACAGAGCATCAATGTTGTGGGACCAGTCCAGTTTATTGTTGAGGTGAACACCCAGGTACTTGAAACTGTCCACTGTTTCAATTTCCTGCCCCTGGATGTTCACTGGTGGATGTGGGAGTGTCCTTCTCCTGAAGTCGACCACCATCTCCTTCGTCTTACTGGTGTTGAGGCACAGTTGGTTGCGCTCACACCAGTCCACAAAGTCCATGATGACTGACCGATACTTCAGCTCGTTCCCCTCGGACACACGGCCCACAATGGCGGAGTCATCGGAGAACTTCTGGAGATGGCAGCTGTCCGTGTTGTAGGTGAAGTCCGAGGTGTAGATGGTGAAGAAGAAGGGCGAGAGGATGGTGCCCTGGGGCGCCCCCGTGCTGCAGACTACCACCTCTGACTCACAGCCACACAGCCGCACGTACTGTGGACGGTCAGTGAGGTAGTCAGTGGTCCAGGCAGCGAGATGTCCATCAACTCCCGCGTCCACCAGCTTCCCCCGCAGCAGCGCCGGCCTGATGGTGTTGAAGGCGCTGGAGAAGTCAAAGAACATGACTCTCACAGCGCTGCCGGCGCTCTCCAGGTGAGTGAGCGCTCGCTGCAGCAGGTAGATGACAGCGTCTTCTACCCCCATGTTGGGCCTGTAGGCAAACTGCAGTGGGTCCAGGTCGGAGCTCACCACTGAGCGGAGGTAGTGGAGGAAGAGCTTCTCCATGGTCTTCATGAGGTGGGAGGTGAGGGCGACAGGTTTGTAGTGGGCCAGTTCCTTGGCATGAGCTGTTTTAGGGACTGGGACCACGCAGGAGGTTTTCCACAGGACGGGGACGGGAAGCATGTATAATGTGAAAAGTATCGGTCCTAAGACAGAACCCTGAGGAACTCCATGATTAACTTTAGTATGCTCAGAAGAGTTATTGTTGACATGTACAAACTAGAACCTATCTGATAAGTAGGATTTAAACCAGTCCAGTGCTGTCCCTTTAACTCATTGGCTGCCAGCTGTTTTCAGAGCAAAGAGCCCCCTACTGCCAGAGTTTTTAAGAATTTTGACAGATATTTCAAGATCTACAGAATATCAAGTTTTAAGACTACATAAACATTGAAACTACCAAAAGAAAGTGTAGATTCTCTTCTTTCATCAGGAAAAAAAGTTTGTTTCTTGCATTTTCGGTTCTAAAGTTATTGGCAGCAGAACATAGGGTTGTTTCAGCAAAAACACCTGTTTTTGACCAAAAAGAACAGAGATAACCAGCTTTTTGTACAGAGAAGCACATCAATCACTTTGATGCCAATATTTTTTGGTTTAGTGACATCCCACACAACTGAACAGTTGTTTACTTATATGAAACAACAAAAACAACTCGGAAAAAGCATGTTGAGGTCAACTTTTTAACCTTTTGTTAGCTAAATCATTTATTTACAAACAACACAAGTCAACATTTTGGTTCACAACAATACAACTTACAAAATATAAACAATCTATTTTTAGGTGTGTGTGTGTGTGTCTGTGTGTGTATGTGTGCTCGATGAGATGAGCTCAAGAGAGCGGTGGTGGCGAAACCAAAACCGAAAACTAGTGTGGTTTTGATCGCCAGCGGCTGTTGGCAACGGCACCTTTTGCTGTCGCCCCACCATGATCACTGTCTTTGTCATTCTTTTGGCCCACCGCAACACTCTCACGTTCCAAAACTCCAGGATTTTCACAGACAAGCTCCAACAGACTATCCTGCAGCCCCCCCAGTCAAAAAACATGATTGACGTCTATAGACGTCATTGGCAGCGAACGTTCGGATTTTAATTGACGTCTATAGACGTCAATGGCAGCGAATGAGTTAATGCCAATTGAATGTTCTCGACGCTGTAATAAAATTTTGTGGTCGATTGTGTCAAACGCTGCACTAAGATCTAACAAAACAAGTATAGAGACTAGTCCATTATCTGATGCTATGAGAAGGTCATTAGTAACTTTCACCAGAGCTGTTTCTGTGCTATGATGCACTCTGAAGCCTGACTGAAACATTTCAAACAAATTATTCTTTTGTAAGTGTAACCCTCTCTAGCACTCATCACCTTAGACAGGGTGAGGTGCTACAAAAGAAAGGGAAAAAAAAGGTTAAGGGTTATCTCTGACCTCGACTCGAAGAGGAGGTGGCTTTATGCTGGCCTGTCTGTGGAAGCAAACATGTAAAGTCCACCCCAAGGAACACACGGTGACAAAATGTAAAGTTTTAAAAGGAAGTATAATCACTGAAATGTAGAATAGAAATTTTGCAATTTCAACAGCTCAGAAATAATAATACTGAAGTAAATACCGGAAAAAAAAACTGCAGTGAAATAATAAAAGAGAATGAAATTATCTTCAGTTGCCTTCAACAATCAGTTACTATAATTTAGTTCAAATTCAACCAGTACACAGGTCTATCCAGATCATGAAAGAACATTTAAAACAAAACTCTGAGATCTCAGGAAAACAACAAATGAAATAAACTAAAAAAAAACAAGACCAATAAACCAAGAAATTAAATGAAATAAAACAAGTGCACTCGTCCTACCGCTCTCCCTCAAAAGCAACTCCAAACTCAATGGTTGTTGAACCAAGTGGTGTCCAGGATGGAGACGCAAGATGGGGAAGCAGGGTGGAGAAGCAGGTCTGTCGCAGTAGGAGACGGTGGACGGAAGCACCAGGAATCCAGCAGAAGGATGTCAACACAAAAAACCAGCCTACACAGTAGGTAGAGAATTACTACAGAAATCCATTCTACAACAAAGCTCAAGTTAGCATTATTCAGTAACATTTTCATAAGCCAAAGTTAACAGCTATAATAACTTCATGCATTTCAGAAAACCACATACATATTATCATAATAGCACCAATAACATATTTAACCAACTTTACCAAGCAGTAGAATAAGAATTACTACTACTAGAAATACACACTTGGCTAGAAACCATGTGCTCCAACATCCAAACAGGCCTTATTTGGCTAGCGCCGAACAGTCTGGCCATGAAAAACACAATAATGGAACGAAAGGGTAAAAAACACAAAAGCATTCACAAACAAAATATTTCCAGTTTCAAATGGTAATTACCCTCACGAAAACATCCCGACTGGTTTTTAATAAGAGCAAAGCCTAGTCAGTAGTTCAATAGCCACCGCAGCTACCATGCAAAAATGCCACGATGCCATGTCAGCAGCTATGCTACTCACCGGGAATGATTTTCCTTCACTCGGTCAATAGCCGCACAAAATGACAGCTCCTCGGAAACTTCAAAGTATCCAGTGATGTTCCGGTCTGCTATCTCCTCTATTTTCTTTTCTTCTCTATTCTTTTTAATTCCAAAAATCCAGGACGACAGACACCACACCGCACCGCAGGCAGGAAGGGAAAACGTCAAAGATAGCTTACAAAAAAAAAGATCACTCCTCGCACCTTTCGTGCACCGGAGTCGCAACTGCTTCTCTTAAAGGAGCAGTAACGTAGCGTCAATACTTAAGGTGCAGCTAAAGATGAATAAGTAAATAAATAAACAAACAAATAAATAAATAACCAGGGCCTTATAAACCCGGGTTACATAAGTGTTCACATAATTGATTTGCAACTATTCTTTCCAGAATTTTAGAGAGAAATGGTAGGTTGCATATTGGTCTATAGTTAGCTAATACATCTGGATCTAAAGTGGGCTTTTTAAGCAAGGGTTTGATGACAGCAACCTTAAAAGCCTGTGGTACATAGCCTGTTACTAGAGAGAGATTAATCAGATCTAACATTGAAGAATTAATTAAAGGTAAAATCTCCTTGAAGAGTCTAGTTGGGATAGGATCTAAAAGACATGTTGATGGTTTGGATGTAGAAACGGTTGAAATTAGTTCAGAGAGACATAGGAGTGAAGAATTCTAAATATTCATCAGGTATTACAACCAATTCAAAAGCATCTGTGACATTTGTAGGAAGGGCCAGATTAATTTTATCTCTAATCAGAACTATTTTATGTGTAAAGAAGCTCATGAAGTCGTTACTGGTTAAAGCTAAAGGAATACAAGGTTCAACAGAGCTCTGACTCTTTGTCAGCCTGGCTACAGTGCTAAAGAGAAACCTAAGGTTGTTCTTGTTCTCCTCTATCAAAGATGAATAATAAGTTGTCCTGGCATTACGAAGAGCTTTTTATAGATTACTAGACTATTTTTCCAAGCCACATACACTTCCTCTGAATTAGTGGAATACCACTTTCTTTCCAGCTTTCGGGATGCCTGCTTTAAAGTCCGCAGCTGGGAATTGTACCAAGGAGCAGGTCTTCTCTGAGATATAACTTTCTTTTTTACAGGTGCAACACTATCAAGAGTTGTACGCAGTGAGGCTGAAGCATTATTAACATAATAATCCACTTCTGTAGGGGTAAAATTATAATATTTGCCTTCTAATTTATCAGTGAATGTTGCTGAAGTAACAGTGAGGGTATTATTTCCTTAAATTTAGATACTGAATTGTCAGACAAACACCTACTGTAATGATATTTGTTCTCAGCTGCTAAACAATCCTTTACTTTAAATTGAAATGTTATCATAAAATGGTCAGAAAGAAGAGGGTTCTGGGGAAATACTGTTACTCTTCAATTTCTATGACATAAGTCAGGACAAGGTCAAGAGTGTGATTAAAACTATGAGTTGGTTTATTTACATGTTGAGAAAACCCAATTGAGTCTAATAATGAATTAAAAGCTGTTGTAAGGCTGTCGCTGTCTATGTCAACATGAATGTTAAAGTCACCCACAATAATAACTTTGTCTGAACTGAGCACTAATTCAGATAAAAAAGTCTGAGAATTGAGATAAAAACTCAGAATAAGGAGCAGGAGGACGATATATAACAACAAATAAAACTGGTTGTTTCTGAGCTTTCAACTTTGGATGAGAGAGACTAAGAGTGAGATTTTCAAAATGAGCTGTAATCAGGTTTAGGCCTCTGGTTCAATTTTAAACTAGAATGGTAGATTGCTGCTACTCCTCCTCCTCGGCCTGTGATTCGAGGAATATGACAGTTAATATGACTAGGGGGAGTTGATTCATTTAGGTTAACAAATTTTTCCTGCTGCAACCAGGTTTCAGTCAAACAGAACAAATCAATCTGGTGATCAGTTATCAACTCATTTACTAGCAGAGATTTAGACGAGAGAGTCTAATATTTAACAGACCACATTTAATTGTCCTGTTTCTTTGCTCTGTTGAAATAGAGGTATTAATTTTTATTAAATTTTTATGGTTACTATTTCTTTTGTATATTTTTGATTTGTTTAATTTATTGAATTTTGGTGGTCGGGGGACAGACACAGTCTCAATAAAGTTAACTGAATTACTGGAGGGTGACAGCTGTGAGGAAACTGCAGGGAGGTGTGTAAGACTACAGCTCTGCATCCTGGTCTTAACTCTGGGTTGTCATGCTTTAGGAGTACTAATAAAATCAGCCATATTCCTAGAAATGAGCGCTGCACCAGCCAAAGTGGGATGGATGCCGTCTCTCCTAATCAGACCAGGTTTTCCCCAAAAGAGCTCCAATTATCTATAAAGCCCACGTCGTTTGATGGACTCCACATAGACAACCAGCGGCGAAACGACGACATGCGGCTAAACATGTCATCATTGGGCAGATCAGGCAAGGGTCCAGAGAAAACTACGGAGTCTGACATGGTTTTGGTGAAAGTACACACCGATGCCATGCTAATTTTGGTGACCTCCGATTGGTGTAACCGGGTGTCGTTACCGCCGACGTGTATAACAATCTTGCTATATTTACGATTATCTTTAGCCAGCAGTTTCAAATTTGCTTCTATGTCGCCCGCTCTGGCCCCTGGGAGGCATTTAACTATGGTCGCTGGTGTCGCTCGCTTCACGTTTCTGACTATGGAGCTGCCAATGATCAGAGTTGGTTTCTCAGCGGGTGTGTCGCTGAGCGGGGAAAAACGATTAGAAACATGAAGCGGTTTGTGGTGGGGCCGGGACAGCAGGCTTGAGCTTACGACTGTTTTTCCCTACGAACTGTCACCCAGCCACCTGGCTGCTTGGGAGCTGCTAAGGGATGGCTAACAGATGCTACACTAGCAGCTAAGCTATTGTGGTCCACACCGGCTAAGGGGGCCTGGCTAGCTGCTAGCGGGTTATTTTCCATGGTGCGGAGCCGCGATTCCAATTCAGAGAGCCCTCGCCTCCAGAACTACAAAAAGGCTGCACTTATTATCGTTATCACTAAAGGAGGCAGAGGACTAACTAAACATGTGGCACACTGAGCAGGAGAGGGAGAGAGAGGGAGAGGGAGAGGAAGAGGCAGAAGCCATGCTAACAACACGACACAGCACTGAAAACAGGAAATGACGCAATACGCTCACCGTAACGTCAGACGTCGCCTGCAGGATGTCCATACTCTGGCTTCAGAATCTGATGAGTGAAGTTCTTCCTGGGTATATCCACTGGGAGTCACTTTTGTCAACAGTGGAAATGTCTTTTCTCTCTTTAGCTTTCCTTCACCTCCGGCCTCTGGGAGGTCTGGGAGGGCTCTTGAGGTCAACCTCAGGCCTTAATCTGACTTCTTGACCCAAGGGCAAAAGATGATTTGGTGCCTGACTTTAATGGGCCCTGAACCCAAGGCAGGTTTGAGATGGTAAACAGGAAGATCAGACATGTGATTCTCAACCATATAAGGAGTTGTACTCCAATGATCTGCAAGCTTTTGTTTCCCTTTCAGGCCAAGGTTTCGAATGAGGACTCTATCCCCAGGCTTTAAACAATGATAACGTGCTTTCTGGTCATATCTCTCCTTGTTACCTTGGTTTAACTTGTCAGAAGCAGCCTGAGCCAACTGATAGGCGGCTTGTAGTTCCTTGTTCATGGTGAACACATATTTCAGGTAGGATGTTGTTGAGGTTCCATCTGTAGACACACCAAAGCAAACATCCACAGGAAGTCGAGCTTCCCTCCCAAAGATTAAGAAGTAGGGTAAACATCCAGAGGCTTCATTGGGTGTACAGTTATATGCATGTACAAGATGAGCAATATGCTGACTCCATCAGGACTTTTGACTGGGTTTCAAGAGTTCGTACATGTTCAAAGGAGTTCTGTTTAAACCTCTCAGGTTGCGGGTCACCTTATGAATGGTATGGTGAAATTCTTGATTTTCGCACACCCAACATAGTCAACATCTTTTTTACCCTTGTGCATGGTCCCCGCCTCGGTGGGTGCGTAATCGACATCAGGTTCCGAGAAAGCTGCAGACATGGACACCTTGAGAACGTGTTTTTTATTAAAGTATTACTTATATTAAAAAAAATATGTCTTCGTGCACTTACTGGAGAGAGAGAGAGAGAGAGAGGGTGGGTGTGTTGGGGGGGGGTTGGGTGAGGGGGTTCAGGGAGGGAATATAATCCACCTCAAAGCGGCCAGAGAGTCTGCCATTAACCAAGGGGAGGAAAAACACGAACAACAAACAACAAAGAGGACTACAACAAAAAATAAAACATCTGCCATTCGACCAGAGGTCACATAGCTAGGCTTTCTGAGACGCAACCCGAGATGTCAGAGCCAAGCCAGCGTGACCAGATAGTGACTACGACGACAGCAACGCTTTAAATGCTGGTCCTGAGCTGAAATGCACACTTTGCTCAAATATGTTGTCCCTGCAATTCCTTCAAACCAGAACAACTTAAACATCATTTACCTTAGTATTTACCACATTTCAATTCATTCTGAAGAAGAAATTTATGTGTCAACATGAACTTCACATTAATGCAGCCTTCATGATTTTTCTGCGCTTCAAATGCTGGTCCTCATTGAAATGCACAGTTTGGTCAAATATCTTGTCCCTGCCCATTCCTTCAAACCAAGTCAACTGAAACATCATTTGCTATCATATTTATCATGTCTCAAGTCATTCTGACGAAGAAAATTTGTTTGAAACATGAAGTGGCACGCCTTTATGATTTCTGTACGCTTCAAATGCTGGTCCTGAGCTGAAATGCACACTGTGCTCAAACATCTTGTCCCTGCCATTCCTTCCATCCGAGTCAACTGAAACACCATGTTCGTCATATTTAGCACTTTTGATGTCATTCGGAAGAAGAAATTTGGTGTGTCAACATGAGGTTTCCGTTAATTGCAGTCTTCATGATATTTCTGAGCTTCAAATGCTGGTCCTCAGCTGAAAATGCACAGTTTTCTCAAATACGTTGTCCTGCAATTCCTTCAAACCAAGTCAACTGAAACATCATTTACTTTCACATTTATCATGTCTCAAGTCATTCTGAAAAAGAAATTTGTGTGTCAACATGAAGTCACGTTAATGCACCCTTCATGATTTCGATACGCTTCAAATGCTGGTCCTGAGCTGAAAATGCACTACTTTGCTTCAAATATGCTGTCCATGCAATTCCTTCAAACCAGAACACCTTAAACATCATTTACTTTCATATTTATCACGTACCAAGTCATTCTGAAAAAGAAATTTGTGTGTCAACATGAAGTCACGTTAATGCACCCTTCATGATTACGCTACGCTTCAAATGCTGGTCCTCTGCTGAAATGCACACTTTGGTCAAATATGCTGTCCATGCAATTCCTTCAAACCAGAACACCTTAAACATCATTTACTTTCATGTTTATCATGCCCCAAGTCATTCTGAAGAAGAAATTTGTGTGTCAACATGAAGTTCAGGTTAATGCAGCCTTCATGATTTTACGGCACTTCAAAAGCTGGTCCTCAGCTGAAATTGCAGTTTGGTCAAATATTTTGTCCCTGCAATTCCTTCAAACCAAGTCAACTGGAACATCATTTACTTTCATATTTATCATGTCTCAAGTCATTCTGAAGAAGAAATTTGTTTAAAAACATGAAATGTACAATCGTGCAGCCATCATGATTTCTATACGCTTCAAATGCTGGTCCTGAGCTGAAATGCACACTTTGCTCAAATATATTTTCTATGCAGTTCCTTACATCCAGAACACCTTAAACATCATTTACCTTCATATTTATCACTTCTCAAGTCATTCTGAAGAAGAAATTTGTGTGTCAACATGAAGTTCACATTAATGCAGCCTTCGTGATTTTTCTGCACTTCAAATGCTGTAACTGATCTGAAATGCGCATTTTGCTCAAATATGTTGTCCCTGCAATTCCTTCAAACCAGAACACCTTAACCATCATTTGCTTTCACATTTATCACAATTAAAGTCATTCTTAAGAAGAAATTTGTGTGTCAACATGAAGTTCACGTTAATCCAGCTTTCATGATTTCTATACGCTTCAAATGCTGGTCCTGAGCTGAAATGTACACTTTGCTCAAATATGTTGTCCCAGCAATTCCTTCAAACCAGAACAACTTAAACATCATTTACCTTAGTATTTGCCACATTCATTCTGAAGGAGAAACTTGTTTGTCAACATGAACTTTACGTTAAAGCAGCCTTCATGATTTTTCTGCTCTTCAAATGCTGGTCCTCAACTGAAATGCACAGTTTGCTCAAATATCTTGCCCATGCAATTTCTTCAAACCACAACAACTTAAACATCATTTGCCTTCATATTGATCACATGTCAAGTCATTCTGAAGAAGAAATTTGTGTGTCAACATGAAGTACACCCTTCATGATTTCTATATGCTTCAAATGCTGTTCCTCAGCTGAAATGCACACTTTGCTCATATTGTCTATGCAATTCCTTCCATCCAGAACAAACATCATTTGCCTACATATTTATCACATTTCAAGTCTTTCTGAAGAAGAAATTTGTGCATCAACGTGAAGTTCACGTTAATGCAGCTTTCATGATTTCTATACGCTTCAAATGCTGTTCCTGAGCTGGAATCCACATTATGCTCAAAAATGTTTCCCTGCCCTTCCTTCAAACCAGACCAACTTAAACATCATTTGCCTACATATTTATCACATTTCAAGTCATTTTGAAGAAGAAATTTGTGTCTCAACATCAAGTTCACGTTAATGCAGCCTTCGTGATTTTTCAAATGTTGGTCCTCAGCTGAAATGCACACTTTGGTCAAATATGCTGTCCATGCAATGCCTTCAAACCAGGTCAGCTGAAACATCATTTGCTTTCAAATTAATTACGTCTCAAGTCATTTTGAAGAAGAAATTTGTTTGAAAACATAAAGTGTACAATCATGCAGCCTTCATGATATCTATGCGCTAAAAATGCTGTTCCTGAGCTGAAATGCACACTTTGCTCAAATACATTTTCTATGCAATTCCTTACATCCAGAACACCTTAAACACACTTTGACTTGGATGGAAGGAATGACAGGGACAAGATATTTGAGCAAAGTGTGCATTTCAGTTGACGACCAGCATTTGAAGCGCAGAAAAATCATGAAGGCTGCATTAACGGAAACCTCATGTTGACACACAAATTTCTTCTTAAACCTTGTGCGCGTGCACAGGGGTTCCTAGGAGACTGGACAAGGGTTCCTAGGAGACCAGACAAGGGTTCCTTGGAGACCAGACATGGACACCTTGAGAATGTGTTTTTTAATTAAAGTATTATTTCTGTAAAAAAAAAAATCATGTCTCTCGTGCACTTACTGGAGAGTGAGAGAGAGAGAGAGAGAGAGAGGGTGTGTGTGTGTGTGTGTGGGTGGTGGTGGGTGTGAAGGGTTTATATGTAAAATAAATAGTCTTTGGTGCTCTCAAGATGCCGTTTTTATTCCACCTCCGATAATTCACAGTACACACGTTTTTCCCAGGCTACTTCCTTGTTTGTCTCTCGTCTCGCGATACTCTCAAAGTCCCTGAGAATACCTGACATCACACATTCCTGACATCTCCCCTTTTTAAGATAAGGCAATTATTATTAACTACTAACTTAGTGCAATTAACAACAACACTTTCTAAATTTATGTAACAACAGTGCCCTATTAAGGCTAAAGCGAGAATACTTTCAGTTATGTTTAGAACTAGTGCATAGGATAAATGGGAACATTTGCAAAATTCAAAATACAAAGTACTACAAAGTATAACCTTCTTTCATTCTTTTTTTTTTTTTTTTTTTTAACGAAACGATTCAAATAAACAGTCCCCTCACAGGTCAAGTCTCTGGACAGGTTTCACTAGTCTACCTGACCGGGTCTGGAACTGTCCATCAGAGTTCACCCCAGGACCAGGGGATCCCAAGGTCGGGCCTGCCTGAGTGTCTGGTGTATCTGTTTCAAAGTTTGTGTTGCCCCTCACCGGAGCCCCAGCAGTGGGCACCGCTTGCAGATGGCGACGGTTTCGCCTGTACAGAGTCCCCTGCCCAGTCTCGACGAGATAAGACCTCTGCGTAGTACTCTCACCAGCCACTACAGCCGGTGTGGCCCATGTCTTGTCGTTATCCAGTCTGGTGAGGACATGGTCGCCTTGCTGCAGTGGTGCGAGTGGTCTCACCCCATGATGTCTGTTGAAGTAGAATGCCTGTTTGCTCTTCTCCACAGTGTCCCGTGCTCTGACTTGCTCTCTATTCGGCCACTTCGGTTGCAAGTTCTTGTTCAGGGTGGGCAGTGTCGTCCTGATTTTTCTGCCCATGAGCAGCTCTGCGGGGCTGACACCCGTACTGCTGTGTGGCGAGGACCTGTAAATCATGAGAGCAGACAGAGGATCAGTTTGCCTCAAAATCCTCTTGGCCGTTTGGACAGCGCGTTCTGCGAACCCATTCCCTTGTGGGTTGTGGGGGCTAGAGGTTGTGTGTTTAAAGTCCATCTCACGGGCAAAGTCTCTAAAAATGTCACTTCTGAATTGAGGCCCATTGTCACTGATGACTTCCTCAGCAATCCCAAAACGAGCAAAGGTGGCCTTCAGTTTAAGAACTACTTGAGCACTCGTTGTGGTTGGCATATGGAGTATCTCTAAATATCTCGAGTAGTAATCTGCTATGACTAGGAAGTTCTCTCTCTCATGTTCACATAGATCAATGCCAATCTTCTGCCATGGTCTGTCTGGGAGGGGCGTTGGCAGAAGAGGTTCTCTGTTTTGTGCTCTTCTGTGCTCACGACAGTACATGCAGCTCTCTACTTTGTGTGTAATTTGTAAAGCCATGCCAGGCCACCATACTGAGGTGTTGGCTCTCTCTCTACATTTGTTGAGCCCCTGGTGTCCCTCGTGTATGCGATCTAGTATCTCTGACCTCAGTGTAGTGGGTATTACTATCCTGCACCCTCTCGTTACTATTCCTTCATGCACAGATAGTTCGTCTCTGACTGTAAAGTATTCCCTAACACTGGAGTCTGTTTGTGCTGCATGCTCGGGCCAGCCTGACTGTATGTACCTGATAACCAGTTGGAGCTGCCTGTCAGCTGCTGTCTCAGTCCGGATGCTGTCCATTCTCCTGGTTGATGCGGGGATGCTGCTCATCACCGCTGCAACGTAGCACTCAATGTCGGCAGGGCTGGTTGGGCCGGGTCCTGTCTCTGTCTGTGGGCTCCTAGAAAGGAGGTCTGCTACAACTAAAGTCTTCCCCGGCATGTGCTCCGCCACTGGGTTGAATCTCATTAACCGCATAAGGAGTCTCTGACAGCGGAGGGGCACGTTATCGAGGTCTCGAGAGTTCATGAGAGGGACAAGCGGTTTGTGATCTGTGATGAGTTTGAAAGACGATAGGCCATAGAGGTACATCTGAAAACGCTCACATGCCCACACGCTCGCAAGGCACTCTTTTTCGATTTGAGCGTACCGAGTCTCAGCCTCGGTCAGTCGTCTTGAGCAGTATGCCACAGGTCTCCACTCTGCGCCATGGAGCTGTAACAGGACGCCTCCTATCCCGTAACTGCTCGCGTCCGCCGAGACCGCTGTCGCCTTGTTGACATCGTAGTACACCAAGGTAGGTGATGTTGTGAGGAGCTCTTTGATTTTCTCAAAAGCTGTCTGCTGGGCTGGACCCCACATCCATGCTGCATCAGACTTTAAGAGTGCGTACAAAGGTTGGCCCACTGTGGAGAGGTCTGGGATGTATTTGCCCAGGTAGTT
>NC_067128.1:39064430-39094580 GCF_021347895.1 Acanthochromis polyacanthus
AATATAACCATAACTATGTGTAAATACTGTTGATATTGTTTATTTGTATATAGTTTGCATGGTGTTGTCTTTATTTCATTTATATTACTCAGTATACTGTATTATATTTCCACATTGTTTATTGTTGTTTATTGGTGGAAGTGTGTGATGTCTTTACTTTGTTTTTGTAAATAAATGCTGTTCAAAGATTCCTATTCATCGCTTTGCTTTTAATTGCCTGAAGACTGGAGTGTGCAGTGTTTACTTAACTGAGGTCAGGGGCACTGTAAATCACAGCCAGCTTGTCTTTGAACACCAGGCTCCTGGGGGTCAGAGGAAGGTCAGGGCAGGTGCATGCTCCTCATATGAACTCTGACTCTGGTTCATTCAGAGGCTATTACAAATACATTTACACTATTGTTACATTAATAACAAATAGTAGGCTCAAATAAATAATTTATAATAAAATATGTATGCTTCAAGTTGACTAGACAGTAATTATATCTCATTTTAAACTATTTGCATTGTGCACAGTCACTTCTCTAGACCTAGTACACATTATATAGACTTTATTGCCAAATAAACGTTATATTTATTGACAAATAAATAAAGGTTTGGAAACAGTTTGTCAAAACAGTGTAACATTGTTAAACAATCCAGGAAGCAAATTGCTCTATTGGGTGGGACTATATAATGGATACAATGTCGCGGAAGAATGGAACTGTTATAGTCTGTTCTATCTTCTCAAGAAGCGTACACACTTAGTACTGTTTCAACCCAACCGGGTGATAGACTTTAATAAAACTGTGGCGTGAAAGGTTCATTCAGCTCGGTCTGATAACTCGGGCGGTGTCACATAAAAACAAGTCCGTGTGTCAACATGGAACTAAACAATAGTTCCTATTGTTACAGGCACGAGCGTCTGCTTCAAACAAAGATCGTGGGATCGAATCAGACTCTGGTATACACGTCGTTTTTAATCTCTGAACCGTAGTATGCTCAAATGTTACTGGAGCATCCTCCATTCACTTTTCCGTGAAAACTCGCCTCCTTTTAACGTCATTTGCGTCTTTTTCGCGTGTGCCGGGGGCGCAAAGATTGGGCCCCATCTTTTGCGCAGCGAGCGCTCTACCATTTGAGCTAATCCCCCATCTGTACTCATGCAATCATATCTTTGCTCGTCGGGATGAAAACCGGTTAAAAATGTGACCTTGTGATATGATCGCAGCTTTGTCCTACGTCCTTGAACACATCGCCTGCCACTGGTTTCTGTAGTGTAGTGGTTATCACGTTCGCCTCACACGCGAAAGGTCCCCAGTTCGAAACTGGGCGGAAACAATGCTTTACTCACAGGTAACATTATTCTGATAAGATACATGGTCACTCACTGCTTCCTATGTTGGTTCAATAAAACATGAATAACAATCCGTAGTTTGTGTTATATTGTGATGTTAGTCAGGTTTGATTCTCTGACACTGGGTTCATTGATATTGTTGATATTCATATTTTCACTGGACTCGCTGACCAGTACAGATGGAAGAATATTTTCAGCACCTTCGTCTTGTCTTTGTACACTTTTATGAAAGGGCAACAAAGATATATTTCTGTTTTAAGTTTCATCACCTCAACCTGCAAGAATTAAGCTCCAATCTTCTCAAGACAGCAAAAGAAGATCATAACAGCTTAACTGTCATGCCCATTTTAATTTAGTATTTTCTTACTAAGGCATCAAAATCTTGCCGACACATTTAATCACACACCCATTTCAATTCAACGTTTGTTTAAAGGCATCAAAACTTAAGTCTATGCCCACTTTTGCTAATCAGTATTTGCTATAAGGACATTCATGGGCCATCAAAACAACAATCGAACCATTTAACTGTGCAACACCCATTTTCACGATTTACAAGAACCTTTTTCAAATGTACGCCATTTGAAACAGTGTAGAAAAATATGAAAATGTTGAGACGGGAAAAGGGGACATGATTGCAGCACAGAGGCACTAACAGTGAAGCCTATCTCTGTCTTGGTTTTTTCCTGTCTTATCCCGGTTTGGCTTTAGAAAGGCGCTTCTCTCGGAGATTACACTTGCCCTGTTGCTACGGGCGCTCGTCAAGTCACCCGTAATGCTGAACACTCATTCAGCAAAAGCCTGAGATGCAGGCATCACTAGTAAATCAAGAGCCGGAGGCTTCAAAGTCACATCCGCCACTGAGTTCTGTGCCAACCAAAAGTCTAAGCCATGTTGAAACACCGGTTTCTGGCAGAGAATCATGGCCTCGGACTTTGAGGTGCTGATCCGCATCCCCGCCGCTTCACACTCGGCGGAGACAAGGGACCGCCCTGGTGGAGTCCAACACCCACCGGAAACGAGTTTGACTTTGTGCCGAGTATGCGGACACAGCTCTCACTTTGGTTATACAGGGACCGAATGGCTCGTATCAACGAGCCCGGTGCCCCATACTCCTGCAGTGCCTCCCACAGAGCCCCTCGGGGGACACGGTGGTAGGCCTTCTCCAGATCTACAAAACACACGTCGACTGGTAGGTCGAACTCCCATGACCCCCTCAGCAGCTCCGCAAGAGTAAAGAGCTGGTCTACTGTTCAGCGTTCGAGACGGAATCCGCACTGCTGCTCCTGAATCCGAGGTTCGACAATCGGTTGGAGCCTCCTTTCCAGCCCCCTAGAGTAGACTTTCCCGGGGAGGCTGAGAAGTGTGACACCCCTGTAGTTGGAGCACACTCTCCGGTCCCCCTTTTTGAAAATGGGGACCACCACCCCGGTCTGCCACTCCGCGGGTACCGTACCGATGCCCACGCGACATTGTAGGGATGTGTCAACCAAGATGGTCCAAGAATGTCCAGAGCCTTCAGCATCTCAGGGTGAATCTCGGCCACACCTGGCGCCTTGCCACCAAGGAGCTCCTGAGCTACCTCGGCGACCTCTGCCACGGATATGGACGAAGATTCGCCCAAGTCTTCAGGCTCTGCCTCCCTCACAGAGGACGTGTTTACCGGGTTCAGGAGTTCCTCAAAGTGCTCCTTCCACCGGCCGACAATATCCTCAGTACGGGTCAACAGTTCTCCGCCCCGACTGTGCACAACCTGAGCAAATCCCTGTGTTCCCTTCCTGAGGCGCCGGATGGTTTGCCAGAACCTCCTTGAGGCCAACCGAAAGTCCTCCTCCATAGCCTCCCTGAACTCCTCCCACACCCGAGTTTTTGCCTCCGCGACTGCCGCAGACGCCGCCCTTTTGGCCAACCGGTACCCGTCGGCCGCTTCAGGAGACCTCCGAGCAAGCCAAGCCCGAAAGGCCTCCTTCTTCAGCCTGACGGCTTCCCTCACCGCCGGTGTCCACCAGCGGGTTGCGACAGGCACCAGTGACCTTCAGGCCACAGCTCCGAACAGCCGCTTCTGCAATGGAGGCTTTGAACATGGACCACTCGGACTCCATGTCCCCAACCTCCCCCAGGATGCAGGAGAAGCTCTTCCGGAGGTGGAAGTTGAAAAGCCCATGGACAGGGTCCTCCGTCAGACACTCCCAGTTCACCCACACTACACGTTTGGGTTTGCCAGGTCTGTCCGCCAGCCTTCCCCGCCATCGGATCCAACTCACCACCAGGTGGTGATCAGTTGACAGCTCTGCTCCTCTCTTCACCCGAGTGTCCAAAACATACGGCCGCGCAGATCTGATGATACGACTATGAAGTCGATCATCGACCTTTGACCTCAGGTGTTCTGGTAGCAGGTACACTTATGAGCAGCCTTATGCTTGAACATGGTGTTCGTTATGGTCAATCCATGACTAGCGCGAAAGTCCAATAACAAGACACCACTCGAGTTCAGATCGGGTAGGCCATTCCTCCCAATCACACCCCTCCAAGTTTCTCCATTGTTGCCTATTTATTATATTATTATTGCCTATATATATATATATATATATATATATATATATATATATATATATATATGTATATTAATGTCAGCTTAGGCAAAAAGTTAGTGTTAGCTTAAGTTAACTCCTCGCGCTTCTCAAATAGTGTGAGGACACCCACATATTAGGTTTCAGTCTCACCGTTGGCTTAAGGTTACTTACGTCTACATGTAATTTAATCCTAAAACTCACTGCACATGCTGTCGTATCAATCTCCATTTGTATATTTAGTTTGTCAGACACCGCAGGATGGCGGGTCTTCAGGTGTGTTCCAAAGTGGTCAAACAGCGTCTCTACAATGCCGTTAGTGGCTAAAAATATATGACAGCCACAGTGTGACTGGAGACACTGAAAGTGTGATTGGCTCAGTGTGGTCACAAGACCGTCTTCACCTTCCTCGTCAGTATAGTGGACAGTATCTCCGCCTGTCACGCGGAAGACCGGGGTTCGATTCCCCGACGGGGAGTGAAGAAGGTTTTCCAGTTTCTTGTTTAGAAGTCTATCTTTCTGGAATGGCAGTCGGGGTGAAAATGGGCTGAAAGTTTGACCTTACGATGTGATCGTAGCTTTGTGCTACGTCCTTGAAGGCGTCACCAACCACTGGTTTCCGTAGTGTAGCGGTCATCACGTTCGCCTAACACGCGAAAGGTCCCCAGTTTGAAACTGGGCGGAAACAATGTTTTACTCACAGGTAACATTATTCTGGTAAAATACATGGTCACTCACTGCTTCATATGTTGGTTCAATAAAACATGAATAACAATCCATAGTTAGTGTTATATTGTGACGTTGCACTGTAAATCACAGCAGCTTGTCTTTGAACACTAGGCTCCTGGGGGTCAGAGGGAGGTCAGGGCAGGTGCACGCTCCTCATATGAACTCTGACTCAGCTTCATTCAGAGGCTATTACAAATACATTTACACTATTGTTACATTAATAACAAATAGTAGGCTCAAGTAAATAATTTATAATAAGAATATGTATCCTTCAAGTTGGCTAAACAGTAATTATATCTCATTTTACACTATTTGCATTGTGCACAGTCACTTCTCTAGGCCTAGTACACATTATATCGACTTTATTGCCAAATAAACGTTATATTTATTGACAAATAAATAAAGATTTGGAAACAGAGTTTGTCAAAACAGTGTAACACTGTTAAACAATCCAGGAAGCAAATACACCTGGCATAGCTTTAATGTTATGGATGAAAGAATCTGCTCTATTGGGTGGGACTATATAATGGATACAATGTCGCGGAAGAATGGCACTAGCGTCTGCTTAAAACAAGGATCGTGAGATCGCAACAGACTCTGGTATACACGTTGTTTTAATCTCTGAACCGTAGTACGCTCAAATGTTACTGGAGCATCCTCCATTCACTTTTCCGTGAAAACTCGCCTCCTTTTTACGTCATTTGTGTCATTTTCGCATGTGCGAGGGGGCGAGAAGATTGGGCCCCATCTTATCAGTTTATCGATAGACACTATAATTTACCTATGTTCCAATTGCAGCAAGAACTAATGTTATCTGAGTAGTAAATGTATTGGAGGATGCGGGCATTGATCCCGCTACCTCTCGCTTGCGCCTGCTGCACTCTGCTGTTAGAGCAAAGTAAGCCCAAAGTAAGCCCAAAGTAAGCCCGAGCCAACCAATCAGCGCAGGACCTCAAGCAAAGTAAGCCCAAAGTAAGCCCAAAACAGCCAACCAGCGCACGACCTCATGTTCCGTTGGGCCAATCACGTCCAGAGCCTGTGGGCTTACTTTTGACCAATCACGTTCCATCTTCCGGATCCTTTTTAAGCTCTCGGAGGAAAATGATAAACGGTCATCCACAGCTGTCAGGGCTATCTTTTAGCAAGCGGTAAGTGTAAACATATTCCATTTTTCAGCAGCTAAATGTGTCTTAGACAGTAACTGTATCCTGTTGTTGTTAGCGTGACATGTTTATTGCGAAAAACAGCACTTTGGTAATGCCTAGTGTGACGTTGATGCTAAAATATTGGGTACACAACAAAGAGAGCACATAATACCGACTTTTCTGTGATGTACATCTCTCTTTCACTAGTTGGTTCAGAGTATATAGCGCTCGGGGAGTAGCTAACGTAAGTTTAGAATGATCTCGTCATAATAAGGCTTTAAATAAATGCCCACCTCAAACCTCTTATTCACTGTGTGCACCCCAGTATAATTATGGGATCACCTGTCATAAAATGACTATTTGTACATGGTATTACACCAACAAGAGTATACCAACAAGTGTTATTGTTTTAACAATTAACAAAATTATCACTGTATTTTTTTTAAAATACAAAATAAATGTACGTCACGCTTAATTTAAATCAACGCGGTTGCGTTTGGGTGGGCGGGCTGGCTGCTGTCACGACAGTGCAGGTAGTACAACAAAACTAAAAATGATAAGATTGTACAGTATTTCATGACAATTAATACCACTAATTTAATACAATTACTTAGTACTGTTTCAGGGGAGCAGGGAATTGCCCATTTGTAAGTTCTTTGAATGCTGAGTGAAAAATGTGATATAAATCCAATGTTATGATTATTTTATAATTTAAAAGAATGTCTATAAATATAACCATCTGTTTATGGCTGTTTCCTCTCAGATTATGTATGCATACCCAGTGCTTCGCAAAACTCCTCAGGGGCGACTCCTCATGGGGCCAACTGAAGAGGCAAACCGGAGTGAGATTGTGGTGGCAGGGAGAGCCAGGAGCAAGGACGAGGTTCTGGCCGAGGCCACTGCCTTCGTGAGGCAAAACGGAGGGGATCCCGGGGACCAGTTCCTGGTTCTGGCTCACTGCAGGATCCAGCTGGGGAAGTACCAGGGCCAGAGGTTCCGGTGGCTGCTTGAGAATGCGCTGGGTTATGGGGTCTACCTGGTCAGCAGCATTATGGCGGAAGAGGAGAGGGACAACCCGCTGTCAGCCAGTAAACACCTGTTCCTCAGGTACACCTCCCAGATCAGGGAGATAGGGGAGGCTGTGGAGGTGTACCAGAGAAAACAGGCCATGCTGCAGGAGGCCCAGAGGACCGGAGACTCTGGCTGTCTAATGGTGGAGTTTGGCGACTTCAGGGGCAGGTCCATGAAGGAGGTGTATGAGGACCAAAGCAAGGAAGCCCAGGCTCTCATCACCTACCTGAAAAAGGCAACAGCCAGGCCAAACACCAACATGGCCCTCTTCAAAGCATATGTGCTGAAGAGGCAGGCTTCGGCTCCAGCCCCTGTGCCCACCACCATTGCCACTGCACCTGCCCCCACTGCTGCTGTGTCTGCTGCTGCCACCATGCCCACTGCCACTGTGTCTGTTCCTCCTCCACCTGCTGCAACACAGAGCAGGCTCCAGGTTGCTGCCACTGTGAAGGCCCTGCTGGCGCGGGGGAAGCCTTTGTCTGCTTCACAGCTGGCACAAAAAATATTGTCTCCAGCCAAACCCTGTAAGTACTAAGGTGATTTGCAAGCATTAAAATTATTAGTTTATATTCAGTATATCAAACTTACAGACGTCTGTTTTAAATCACAGCTGCAGTGCCACGTTGCCCCCCTTCGTCACAGTCCACAGCCCAGAGACAGCTCTTTACCTGTGGTGAGTATCAGTTTATGTGTACAGGTGTGCTGGTGACATGTGCTTAGTTTTCTATATTATTTTACAGACACTGCTGCTGGGGATTTTTTTGAGGAGGAAGACGACCAGGAGATGGTGATGGTGGCCTCACAGGCTGAGGAACAACTTCCTCAAGGTATCTAATCCCAAACAATGTTTCACAAACAATTTCATAAAATAAAAATATTTTTTAATTACATTAAATGTTCTTTTCTTTTACAATACAGAGAAATGGCACTTATCAAGTGTCAAGCTACATTTACTCTTTGAGTGCACTTCATCAAAGCAAAAAGGGAACTTAAAGGTGTATGTAAACTGTATTTCTTTCATTTTTGTCACAATCACTGACCAAAGCTCATTCCTCATCTCACACCTCCATTCTTCATCTCACACCTCCCCTAAGTGTGGCTGCAGAATGTTGTAGTTTATAGGTGCTCACAGTATGTGTTAGAGCTGCTTTGCTTCATACTTGGCTGATCCATCCCACTTTTCTTTTTGTATTTGACCTAATGGTGCTTGGGTGAAAAACAGGATGATATTCACAGCTTCCTTCCATAACTCCAGTGTTTCATCATCATGTCGCCTTGCTACTAATCAGACATGCTTTCTACTAATGGTTGTAGTCGTAGTGGCTGTCCAGCAGTGCTGAGAAAGACATGCAGTGAAAATCTTTACATAAAAACAATAAACTAATTGTTTTGTCTCTTCTTGCGCAGCCACTGCTGCCTCAAGAGAGCCTGCTCGCGCCCCTGTTCCTGCCCTGGCCCCGGCCCCTGCTCCTCCAGCTGTGTGGACTCCTGGCCCGGTGTTCCATCCCCCTGCAGAGCTTCCTGTCCACTGGAATGAGCACCTCCCATCATTCCAGCAAGACTGGATCAGGAAGACTCTGTTCAGGGCCAACGCTAAAACAGGGAAGCCAGAGCTGATACCAAATCCCAACTTCTGGTGTTACCCTCCCCAGCCCCCGACCATCTTCACTCAGCCTCCTGCCTCTCCTGACCTCTTCTTCTGCCGCCCTCTGTTCCTCTGGATGCCCCTGAAGATGTGCTCCATCCCACTCGTCTGTGTCCAGCCAGCCTGCAATAACCACAAGTTGACAGCTGCTGGGCTCTACCGCACTGTGCGCAAGGTTCTGGACATAGATGGGTGGTATGATATGGCCACAGAGTATCTAGAGTGCAAGGGGTGCAAGAAGAAGTATCCAGCTTGGTCTGAGGACATCCTGGGACAGCTCGACATGGGACACCGCAGAAAATTCCCCGCCATTCTGACATACAGGTATAACACATTCATGTACGATGTACAGTGTACGATAATGTGTTTGTACTGTATACAATAGAATACATTGCTTTACTGCCATTAACATTAAAATAATAAGATGTGACATTGAACAGAATTTTTTGACTGTTTGTAGGTACTCGTGTGACTACCGTGTGGTCATAATGATGCGGGAGAGGACCCAGGGCAACAGTGTCACGCAGCTTTACAAAAAGCTGCAAGAGGTGCACAGTGCAGCATGGACATGCCGTACGTTTGAGTACTTCACTGCCTGTGAGCCTTTCGCTGACTCCTCCATCATTGAACCTCCAGTGTTCTCTGAGCCTCCGCCCCTCCCGCCCCTCCCTAAACCCAAGTGGCTGTTGTCTGTGTATGCCAGGGACGTCCTCTCGCGGCTACCCGAGGTCAAGGCCAAAATAACCTCCGTCTTTGGCTCCGTCCTCAAGGTGGATTCCACCAAAAGGGTAAAAAAAAAAAAAAAAAGTCAAGTTTGAATGATTCTGTGAGTGTGCATTTATCTTATATTTTTGTTACATTTGTTTATTTCACTGTTTTTTTATATAGGTTACCAAAAAACTTGCCGGTTCTGCTGCCAACACTGCTGGCTGGTGCACTAACGTGGGCAATGAGCACGGCCAGGTTTTGGTGTCAGTGCTCACAGCTGCAGAGGGGCATGGACTGTGGCCTATGGCAGCAGGTCTCATGAAGAGGTACAGGGAGGCAGGAGTGGCACCACCTGCTATCATGTACGTGGACAGAGACTGCTGCAGCCCACATGCACATGGACAGTCTCAGGTAAAAGCCATGTTTGCAGAGTGGAATGAGCTCCAAGTGCGCCTGGACATTTGGCACTTCATGAGGCGTTTTGCAGCAGGGGTCACAACGGAGGCTCATCAGCTCTATGGCACCTTCATGGCTCGACTTTCCAAATGCATCTTTGAGCTGGACCCAGATGATGTGGCTGCTCTTCGGCTGGCCAAACAGGGGGAGCTACTGGCCAGAGGAGTTCGTCCAGTCTCAGAGAAGGCCCTGGATAAGCTGATCAGCCGGAAGGAGTTGGCGCTGCACTGCCGCAAGAGGACCAGAGGAGTGGAGGAGACCACCAGGAGGATTAAGGCGCTCATTGATGAGATGGACAGTGAGAAGGGGAGGGACACTCTGGGAGTACCACTGCTGGACCACGAGCGTATCCAGCAGGTCTGGATAGACCAGCAGAGACACATCACCTGTATTCAGGACCCAGAGCGCTTCCCTCTGTACATGAAGACAGGCACACTGAAGAAGGGTGGTGTGGAGCTCTGCTGCTACCGGTGTGCTCGTGGCTCCACTTCGTTGGAGTCCTTCCACCTCCATTTAAATCGCTTCATCCCAGGTGGGTTATTTTTTCAGGCAAACTGCCATTTTAAAGTTGACGATTTTTGTTCTGAAATATAGAGTACATGTATTTTATTTTTCTTTGTTTAACCTCCAGGGACCAGTGCCAGTGACTCGCACTTCCAGGCCTATCTCCTGGAAGGCCTGATGCGCTGGAACGATGACCGGATGGAGGAGGCAGTAAGGGGAAAGTCTGATCTGAGGACCTACAGCAGCTCTGAGAGGGAGGCAATGGACCAGCTGAGCCGCAAGGTCCTGAAGAGGTCCTTGGACGAGCGCTACCGACCTCCTGGGGCATACACAGGCAAGAATTATTAATGTTAACTCAGATATGTTAACAAAAACAGATGTATTATACAGGTTCATCCTGAAATACATCTATGGGATTCTTATTTCTTGCAACAAAACATTATCACTAATATGGAGAGTTTGAGTGTGTATTTCAATACTTTTTTTCAAATACTTCATTATAGTAAGGTGTATTGTACTTTGTATGTGTGCTCTTTTGCAGGGGAGCTGATAGGTATGGAATACCTGTACAGTCAGTCAGGTAAATCCCTGACTGTCATGGATAACCAGGTGGAAGAGGATCGACTGGTGGAGCAGATGGATGATGAGGAGGTGCAGGATGAAGGCTTTGTGGAGGAGGAACCTGAGGACATCACAGTGCCCGTCCTCTATGACCCCTCTGAGACTGTCCCAGTTCACAGCAGTAGCCCCCAGGCCTTCAACCCCTCTAACTCTGCATCAGGACCACCCTCACCACAGCCATCCACATCCAGCCAAAGCCTGCCTCCACCACAGCAACCTCCTGGGCCTTCTCCTCAACGTCCTGCCGGGCCTCCTGTGCACCCTCCTCTTCAGCACCCTGCTGGGCCTCCTCTGAACCCTCCTACACAGCGCCCTGCCGAGCCTCTTCTGGACCATCCTCTGCAGCACCCTGCCGGGCCTCCTCTACACCCTTCTGCCGAGCCGAGTGCAGCCTCTGACCCTACAACATCAACTGGGTCCAGTGATGCACTCCAGGCTCCCGTAAGTAGGCTACTCATTGGTACTTTTTATTTGCTTTTTTCCTTTGAGATTTCACATGCTGTTTTATATTTTAATACTTCTTTTTTGCAGGCTGCAGTTCTTGGACCCGATGGCATCGCTGGGTGGGATAAGGTCCAGAATTTGGCCGAGTACCTGGTGTCCATCCGTCAGGCACTCTACCTGGACGAGCAGCAGGTCACAGAGGTCATCCGCCTGTGGAGTGCTCTTCCTGATGGGGACAAGAGGAGGATCCAGTATCAGCCCAGACACCAGCCCAAGCTCGCCCACGGACGCTTCAAGGCCCCCATGAACACAGGAGTGACACCGGGTGTGGACAGTGTGAAGAGGTGCCTGATTGGTCATCCAGGAGGGCCGGCTCAGTGGCCCAGCACTAGTCGCTTAGTTGAGGCCATGTGCATCAAGCTTTGTGCACTGCACAAGTCTCCAACTAAGAAGGATGGAGTCCGCCTTCCTCGGTGGACAAAGGTGTTAAATGACTACCACCACATCCGAGACCTGGTGCTGAACTGCCACACCCTGATGGAGGCCACCTCTCTTCAACTTTTTGTACTGAATCAGAGGACTCTTACTCAGTGGTAAGCACAATAGTTTCAAAAATTGACATTTGAAAAGTACAGCAGTCATTTAATGATTAAAATTGTATGTTTGCAGGTTTAATCGAAGGGAGAACACCCAGGAGCTGAGTGTCCTTACCCAGGGTCTTGCTGCAGAAGACCGCATTGCTGTGGCCACTTCACAGCTTCCTGCTCCGCGGGAAAGGCTGAATGAGGCTCCCTCCACATCAGGGCCCCGACATGAGTTTGTCCTTCCTCCAAACAGAGCGGGACAGGCTCTTAAGCTGCGGCCGGGCAGACGACCTGCTAGTGCCACAGTTGTTCGGCCCATCGCACCAGCAGCTCCTCCTCCTCCTCCTCTCCCAGCTCCTGCACCACTGCCCCCATCCTTTATAGTGAACCCTGTGCCGGTGGTCATGGGAGCAAGTGCAGGTAGCCCCTCTGCAGCTCCTGTCCTGGCTCCAACTCCAGTGTTTCCTGCTGCACCAGTAGCTCCTGCCCCCACTGCCTCTGTGTCTGTGTCCCGCTTCACACAGAGGAACAGGCGACGCAGGGCAGAAGAGGAGGCCAGTGGAGCCCACAAAAGAAAGTATGTGCGTAATGTGGCATTCAACAAGTGCACCAAGTGTGGGCAGCCCAAAACAAAAGAGTTTGGCCATAGCCGCTTCGGGAGTGCCACTTTTTGCCCCACTTTCTCAGGTGGCAAATCTTTAGAGGAGTGGCTGGCAGAACAGCGCCAGCAGAAGAAACCAGGAAACCCACCCCCCTAATCTGGAGGTGGACACACACTTGTAAATATAACCATAACTATGTGTAAATACTGTTGATATTGTTTATTTGTATATAGTTTGCATGGTGTTGTCTTTATTTCATTTATATTACTCAGTATACTGTATTATATTTCCACATTGTTTATTGTTGTTTATTGGTGGAAGTGTGTGATGTCTTTACTTTGTTTTTGTAAATAAATGCTGTTCAAAGATTCCTATTCATCGCTTTGCTTTTAATTGCCTGAAGACTGGAGTGTGCAGTGTTTACTTAACTGAGGTCAGGGGCACTGTAAATCACAGCAGCTTGTCTTTGAACACCAGGCTCCTGGGGGTCAGAGGAAGGTCAGGGCAGGTGCATGCTCCTCATATGAACTCTGACTCTGGTTCATTCAGAGGCTATTACAAATACATTTACACTATTGTTACATTAATAACAAATAGTAGGCTCAAATAAATAATTTATAATAAAATATGTATGCTTCAAGTTGACTAGACAGTAATTATATCTCATTTTAAACTATTTGCATTGTGCACAGTCACTTCTCTAGACCTAGTACACATTATATAGACTTTATTGCCAAATAAACGTTATATTTATTGACAAATAAATAAAGGTTTGGAAACAGTTTGTCAAAACAGTGTAACATTGTTAAACAATCCAGGAAGCAAATATATCTTGCATAGCTGAAATGTTATGGATGAAAGAATCTGCTCTATTGGGTGGGACTATATAATGGATACAATGTCGCGGAAGAATGGAACTGTTATAGTCTGTTCTATCTTCTCAAGAAGCGTACACACTTAGTACTGTTTCAACCCAACCGGGTGATAGACTTTAATAAAACTGTGGCGTGAAAGGTTCATTCAGCTCGGTCTGATAACTCGGGCGGTGTCACATAAAAACAAGTCCGTGTGTCAACATGGAACTAAACAATAGTTCCTATTGTTACAGGCACGAGCGTCTGCTTCAAACAAAGATCGTGGGATCGAATCAGACTCTGGTATACACGTCGTTTTTAATCTCTGAACCGTAGTATGCTCAAATGTTACTGGAGCATCCTCCATTCACTTTTCCGTGAAAACTCGCCTCCTTTTAACGTCATTTGCGTCTTTTTCGCGTGTGCCGGGGGCGCAAAGATTGGGCCCCATCTTATGCTAAGCGAGCGCTCTACCATTTGAGCTAATCCCCCATCTGTACTCATGCAATCATATCTTTGCTCGTCGGGATGAAAACCGGTTAAAAATGTGACCTTGTGATATGATCGCAGCTTTGTCCTACGTCCTTGAACACATCGCCTGCCACTGGTTTCTGTAGTGTAGTGGTTATCACGTTCGCCTCACACGCGAAAGGTCCCCAGTTCGAAACTGGGCGGAAACAATGCTTTACTCACAGGTAACATTATTCTGATAAGATACATGGTCACTCACTGCTTCCTATGTTGGTTCAATAAAACATGAATAACAATCCGTAGTTTGTGTTATATTGTGATGTTAGTCAGGTTTGATTCTCTGACACTGGGTTCATTGATATTGTTGATATTCATATTTTCACTGGACTCGCTGACCAGTACAGATGGAAGAATATTTTCAGCACCTTCGTCTTGTCTTTGTACACTTTTATGAAAGGGCAACAAAGATATATTTCTGTTTTAAGTTTCATCACCTCAACCTGCAAGAATTAAGCTCCAATCTTCTCAAGACAGCAAAAGAAGATCATAACAGCTTAACTGTCATGCCCATTTTAATTTAGTATTTTCTTACTAAGGCATCAAAATCTTGCCGACACATTTAATCACACACCCATTTCAATTCAACGTTTGTTTAAAGGCATCAAAACTTAAGTCTATGCCCACTTTTGCTAATCAGTATTTGCTATAAGGACATTCATGGGCCATCAAAACAACAATCGAACCATTTAACTGTGCAACACCCATTTTCACGATTTACAAGAACCTTTTTCAAATGTACGCCATTTGAAACAGTGTAGAAAAATATGAAAATGTTGAGACGGGAAAAGGGGACATGATTGCAGCACAGAGGCACTAACAGTGAAGCCTATCTCTGTCTTGGTTTTTTCCTGTCTTATCCCGGTTTGGCTTTAGAAAGGCGCTTCTCTCGGAGATTACACTTGCCCTGTTGCTACGGGCGCTCGTCAAGTCACCCGTAATGCTGAACACTCATTCAGCAAAAGCCTGAGATGCAGGCATCACTAGTAAATCAAGAGCCGGAGGCTTCAAAGTCACATCCGCCACTGAGTTCTGTGCCAACCAAAAGTCTAAGCCATGTTGAAACACCGGTTTCTGGCAGAGAATCATGGCCTCGGACTTTGAGGTGCTGATCCGCATCCCCGCCGCTTCACACTCGGCGGAGACAAGGGACCGCCCTGGTGGAGTCCAACACCCACCGGAAACGAGTTTGACTTTGTGCCGAGTATGCGGACACAGCTCTCACTTTGGTTATACAGGGACCGAATGGCTCGTATCAACGAGCCCGGTGCCCCATACTCCTGCAGTGCCTCCCACAGAGCCCCTCGGGGGACACGGTGGTAGGCCTTCTCCAGATCTACAAAACACACGTAGACTGGTAGGTCGAACTCCCATGACCCCCTCAGCAGCTCCGCAAGAGTAAAGAGCTGGTCTACTGTTCAGCGTTCGAGACGGAATCCGCACTGCTGCTCCTGAATCCGAGGTTCGACAATCGGTTGGAGCCTCCTTTCCAGCCCCCTAGAGTAGACTTTCCCGGGGAGGCTGAGAAGTGTGACACCCCTGTAGTTGGAGCACACTCTCCGGTCCCCCTTTTTGAAAATGGGGACCGCCACCCCGGTCTGCCACTCCGCGGGTACCGTACCGATGCCCACGCGACATTGTAGGGATGTGTCAACCAAGATGGTCCAAGAATGTCCAGAGCCTTCAGCATCTCAGGGTGAATCTCGGCCACACCTGGCGCCTTGCCACCAAGGAGCTCCTGAGCTACCTCGGCGACCTCTGCCACGGATATGGACGAAGATTCGCCCAAGTCTTCAGGCTCTGCCTCCCTCACAGAGGACGTGTTTACCGGGTTCAGGAGTTCCTCAAAGTGCTCCTTCCACCGGCCGACAATATCCTCAGTACGGGTCAACAGTTCTCCGCCCCGACT
This sequence comes from Acanthochromis polyacanthus, assembly GCF_021347895.1. Lineage (NCBI taxonomy): Eukaryota > Metazoa > Chordata > Actinopteri > Pomacentridae > Acanthochromis > Acanthochromis polyacanthus. The sequence goes on from NC_067128.1 coordinate 39,080,131, forward strand.
GTGCACAACCTGAGCAAATCCCTGTGTTCCCTTCCTGAGGCGCCGGATGGTTTGCCAGAACCTCCTTGAGGCCAACCGAAAGTCCTCCTCCATAGCCTCCCCGAACTCCTCCCACACCCGAGTTTTTGCCTCCGCGACTGCCGCAGACGCCGCCCTTTTGGCCAACCGGTACCCGTCGGCCGCTTCAGGAGACCTCCGAGCAAGCCAAGCCCGAAAGGCCTCCTTCTTCAGCCTGACGGCTTCCCTCACCGCCGGTGTCCACCAGCGGGTTGCGACAGGCACCAGTGACCTTCAGGCCACAGCTCCGAACAGCCGCTTCTGCAATGGAGGCTTTGAACATGGACCACTCGGACTCCATGTCCCCAACCTCCCCCAGGATGCAGGAGAAGCTCTTCCGGAGGTGGAAGTTGAAAAGCCCATGGACAGGGTCCTCCGTCAGACGCTCCCAGTTCACCCACACTACACGTTTGGGTTTGCCAGGTCTGTCCGCCAGCCTTCCCCGCCATCGGATCCAACTCACCACCAGGTGGTGAGCAGTTGACAGCTCTGCTCCTCTCTTCACCCGAGTGTCCAAAACATACGGCCGCGCAGATCTGATGATACGACTATGAAGTCGATCATCGACCTTTGACCTAAGGTGTTCTGGTAGCAGGTACACTTATGAGCAGCCTTATGCTTGAACATGGTGTTCGTTATGGTCAATCCATGACTAGCACGAAAGTCCAATAAAAAGACACCACTCGAGTTCAGATCGGGTAGGCCATTCCTCCCAATCACACCCCTCCAAGTTTCTCCATTGTTGCCTATTTATTATATTATTATTGCCTATATATATATATATATATATATATATATATATATATATATATGTATGTATATTAATGTCAGCTTAGGCAAAAAGTTAGTGTTAGCTTAAGTTAACTCCTCGCGCTTCTCAAATAGTGTGAGGACACCCACATATTAGGTTTCAGTCTCACCGTTGGCTTAAGGTTACTTACGTCTACATGTAATTTAATCCTAAAACTCACTGCACATGCTGTCGTATCAATCTCCATTTGTATATTTAGTTTGTCAGACACCGCAGGATGGCGGGTCTTCAGGTGTGTTCCAAAGTGGTCAAACAGCGTCTCTACAATGCCGTTAGTGGCTAAAAATATATGACAGCCATAGTGTGACTGGAGACACTGAAAGTGTGATTGGCTCAGTGTGGTCACAAGACCGTCTTCGCCTTCCTCGTTAGTATAGTGGACAGTATCTCCGCCTGTCACGCGGAAGACCGGGGTTCGATTCCCCGACGGGGAGTGAAGAAGGTTTTCCAGTTTCTTGTTTAGAAGTCTATCTTTCTGGAATGGCAGTCGGGGTGAAAATCGGCTGAAAGTTTGACCTTATGATGTGATCGTAGCTTTGTGCTACGTCCTTGAAGGCGTCACCAACCACTGGTTTCCGTAGTGTAGCGGTCATCACGTTCGCCTAACACGCGAAAGGTCCCCAGTTCGAAACTGGGCGGAAACAATGTTTTACTCACAGGTAACATTATTCTGGTAAAATACATGGTCACTCACTGCTTCATATGTTGGTTCAATAAAACATGAATAACAATCCATAGTTAGTGTTATATTGTGACGTTGCACTGTAAATCACAGCAGCTTGTCTTTGAACACTAGGCTCCTGGGGGTCAGAGGGAGGTCAGGGCAGGTGCACGCTCCTCATATGAACTCTGACTCAGCTTCATTCAGAGGCTATTACAAATACGTTTACACTATTGTTACATTAATAACAAATAGTAGGCTCAAGTAAATAATTTTTAATAAAAATATGTATCATTCAAGTTGGCTAAACAGTAATTATATCTCATTTTACACTATTTGCATTGTGCACAGTCACTTCTCTAGGCCTAGTACACATTATATCGACTTTATTGCCAAATAAACGTTATATTTATTGACAAATAAATAAAGATTTGGAAACAGAGTTTGTCAAAACAGTGTAACACTGTTAAACAATCCAGGAAGCAAATACACCTGGCATAGCTTTAATGTTATGGATGAAAGAATCTGCTCTATTGGGTGGGACTATATAATGGATACAATGTCGCGGAAGAATGGCACTAGCGTCTGCTTAAAACAAGGATCGTGAGATCGCAACAGACTCTGGTATACACGTTGTTTTAATCTCTGAACCGTAGTATGCTCAAATGTTACTGGAGCATCCTCCATTCACTTTTCCGTGAAAACTCGCCTCCTTTTTACGTCATTTGTGTCATTTTCGCGTGTGCGAGGGGGCGAGAAGATTGGGCCCCATCTTATCAGTTTATCGATAGACACTATAATTTACCTATGTTCCAATTGCAAGTGCAGCAAGAACTAATTCAATTCAATTCAATTCAATTTTATTTATATAGCGTCAATTACAGTCAACTCGTCTCAAGACGCTTTACAGAACCCAAATGCCTGACCCCCAGAGCAAGCCCAAAGGCGACAGTGGCAAGGAAAAACACCCTTTTAACAGGGAAGAAACCTCGAGCAGAACCCGGCTCTATATAGGGGGGACCCATCTGCCTGCTGGCCGGGCGGGTTGAGAAGGACAGAAGAGGGCAAGGGGGAGGGATGGGAGAAGAGGGAGGGGTGGGAAAGCAAGGAAAACACAACACACATTTGGATACATGCATGACAGGATATGTGACACAGACAAAGTATAAGCTAACATTGAAAACTGACTCATAATTTACTCTTATGATGTACGGCTCTGACATTAAACATACTCCATATATAGCTAGCAGTAAAATTCAAACAGTATGTAAGTTAGCATAACAGTATAGTGAAGGCAATGCAGAGTTGACTGGTGGAAAAAGGGAGTTGGAAGCAGAGGGCTGGAGGAAGGTCAGCAGCAGCATCCCACAGTGGACATGGTGGAGACTGGACCAGCTGGTGGAACATCAACCGCAGATCTGAAGCATCCAGCTCTGGGACCAGGGACACTCGGAGAAATAGCACAGGGGGAAACAGAGTGAATGTACTGCAATAACGGTATACATATTAAATGTAAAGGTAGATAGAGAAGGGCTCAGTGCGTCAAGAAAAGTCCCCCAGCAGCCTAGGCCTATAGCAGCATGACTAGAGGCAGAACGAAGGGACGTCCAAGAAGGAGTCAGCTGTGCAAATGAAGACACAAGCCGAACCCCTGTGGGTCACCCAGTCAGCCCCAACTATAAGATTTGTCAAAAAGGAACGTTTTAAGCCTGGTCTTAAAAATAGAGAGGGTGTCTGCCTCCCGAACCCAAACTGGGAGCAGGTTCCACAGGAGAGGCGCCTGATAACTGAAGGCTCTGCCTCCCATTCTACTTTTAGAAATTCTAGGAACAACAAGTAAGCCTGCAGCTTGAGAGCGAAGAGTTCTACTAGGATAATAAGGTACTATCAGATCTTTAAGATATGATGGAGATTGGTTATTAAGAGCTTTATATGTCAGAAGAAGGATTTTAAATTCTATTCTGGATTTAACAGGAAGCCAGTGAAGAGAAGCAAGTACAGGGGAAATATGATCTCTTTTGCTAACTCCTGTCAGTACTCTCGCAGCAGCGTTTTGGATCAACTGTAGATGTTTGAGAGAACTATTTGGACAACCCGATAATAAGGAATTGCAATAGTCAAGCCTGGAAGTAACAAAAGCATGAACTAATTTTTCTGCATCACTCTGAGACAGAATGTTCCTGATTTTTACAATATTACGCAGGTGAAAAAAGGAAGTCCTACAGACTTGCTTTATGTGTGAGTTAAAGGACATGTCCTGGTCAAAAATAACTCCAAGATTCCTCACAGTAGTACTGGAGGCCAATGTGATGCCATCCAGAGTAACTATTTGCTTTGAAAGTGAGTTTCTAAGATGTTTGGGGCCAAATACAAGGACTTCAGTTTTGTCTGAATTTAGCAGTAGGAAGTTAAAAGTCATCCAGGTTTTAATGTCCTTAAGACAATCTTGCAGTCTAGCTAACTGATCAGTTTCATCTGGCTTCATAGATAAATACAATTGTGTGTCATCTGCATAACAATGGAAGTTAATACAATGCTTCCTAATAATATTGCCTAAAGGAAGCATGTATAATGTGAAAAGTATCGGTCCTAAGACAGAACCCTGAGGAACTCCATGATTAACTTTAGTATGCTCAGAAGAGTTATTGTTGACATGCACAAACTGGAACCTATCTGATAAGTAGGATTTAAACCAGTCCAGTGCTGTCCCTTTAATGCCAATTGAATGTTCTAGACGCTGTAATAAAATGTTGTGGTCGATTGTGTCAAACGCTGCACTAAGATCTAACAAAACAAGTATAGAGACTAGTCCATTATCTGATGCTATGAGAAGGTCATTAGTAACTTTCACTAGAGCTGTTTCTGTGCTATGATGCACTCTGAAGCCTGACTGAAACATTTCAAACAAATTATTCCTTTGTAAGTGTTCACATAATTGATTTGCAACTGTTCTTTCCAGAATTTTAGAGAGAAATGGTAGGTTGGATATCGGTCTATAGTTAGCTAACACATCTGGATCTAAAGTGGGCTTTTTAAGCAAAGGTTTGATGACAGCAACCTTAAAAGCCTGTGGTACATAGCCTGTTACTAGAGAGAGATTAATCAGATCTAACATTGAAGAATTAATTAAAGGTAAAATCTCCTTGAAGAGTCTAGTTGGGATAGGATCTAAAAGACATGTTGATGGTTTGGATGTAGAAACTGTTGAAATTAGTTCAGAGAGACATATAGGAGTGAAGAATTCCAAAGATTCATCAGGTCTAACAGCCAATTCAAAAGCATCTGTGACATTTGTAGGAAGGGCCAGATTAATTTTATCTCTAATCAGAACTATTTTCTGTGTAAAGAAGCTCATGAAGTTGTTACTGGTTAAAGCTAAAGGAATACAAGGTTCAACAGAGCTCTGACTCTTTGTCAGCCTGGCTACAGTGCTAAAGAGAAACCTAGGGTTGTTCTTGTTCTCATCTATTAAAGATGAATAATAAGTTGTCCTGGCATTACGAAGAGCTTTTTTATAGATTACTAGACTATTTTTCCAAGCCACATACACTTCCTCTGAATTAGTGGAATACCACTTTCTTTCCAGCTTTCGGGATGCCTGCTTTAAAGTCCGCAGCTGGGAATTATACCAAGGAGCAAGTCTTCTCTGAGATAGAACTTTCTTTTTTACAGGTGCAACACTATCAAGAGTTGTACGCAGTGAGGCTGAAGCATTATTAACATAATAATCCACTTCTGTGGGGGTAAAATAATAATAATTGCCTTCTGATTTATCAGTAAATGTTGCTGAAGTAAACAGTGAGGGTATTATTTCCTTAAATTTAGATACTGAATTGTCAGACAAACACCTACTGTAATGATATTTGTTCTCAGCTGCTAAACAATCCTTTACTTTAAATTGAAATGTTATCATAAAATGGTCAGAAAGAAGAGGGTTCTGGGGAAATACTGTTAACTCTTCAATGTCTGCAACTCTTCTTAATGTTATCTGTTATTCAAGCAGTAAATGTATTGGAGGATGCGGGCATTGATCCCGCTACCTCTCGCATGCTAAGCGAGCGCTCTACCATTTGAGCTAATCCCCCATCTGTACTCATGCAATCATATCTTTGCTCGTCGGGATGAAAACCGGTTAAAAATGTGACCTTGTGATATGATCGCAGCTTTGTCCTACGTCCTTGAACACATCGCCTGCCACTGGTTTCTGTAGTGTAGTGGTTATCACGTTCGCCTCACACGCGAAAGGTCCCCAGTTCGAAACTGGGCGGAAACAATGCTTTACTCACAGGTAACATTATTCTGATAAGATACATGGTCACTCACTGCTTCCTATGTTGGTTCAATAAAACATGAATAACAATCCGTAGTTTGTGTTATATTGTGATGTTAGTCAGGTTTGATTCTCTGACACTGGGTTCATTGATATTGTTGATATTCATATTTTCACTGGACTCGCTGACCAGTACAGATGGAAGAATATTTTCAGCACCTTCGTCTTGTCTTTGTACACTTTTATGAAAGGGCAACAAAGATATATTTCTGTTTTAAGTTTCATCACCTCAACCTGCAAGAATTAAGCTCCAATCTTCTCAAGACAGCAAAAGAAGATCATAACAGCTTAACTGTCATGCCCATTTTAATTTAGTATTTTCTTACTAAGGCATCAAAATCTTGCCGACACATTTAATCACACACCCATTTCAATTCAACGTTTGTTTAAAGGCATCAAAACTTAAGTCTATGCCCACTTTTGCTAATCAGTATTTGCTATAAGGACATTCATGGGCCATCAAAACAACAATCGAACCATTTAACTGTGCAACACCCATTTTCACGATTTACAAGAACCTTTTTCAAATGTACGCCATTTGAAACAGTGTAGAAAAATATGAAAATGTTGAGACGGGAAAAGGGGACATGATTGCAGCACAGAGGCACTAACAGTGAAGCCTATCTCTGTCTTGGTTTTTTCCTGTCTTATCCCGGTTTGGCTTTAGAAAGGCGCTTCTCTCGGAGATTACACTTGCCCTGTTGCTACGGGCGCTCGTCAAGTCACCCGTAATGCTGAACACTCATTCAGCAAAAGCCTGAGATGCAGGCATCACTAGTAAATCAAGAGCCGGAGGCTTCAAAGTCACATCCGCCACTGAGTTCTGTGCCAACCAAAAGTCTAAGCCATGTTGAAACACCGGTTTCTGGCAGAGAATCATGGCCTCGGACTTTGAGGTGCTGATCCGCATCCCCGCCGCTTCACACTCGGCGGAGACAAGGGACCGCCCTGGTGGAGTCCAACACCCACCGGAAACGAGTTTGACTTTGTGCCGAGTATGCGGACACAGCTCTCACTTTGGTTATACAGGGACCGAATGGCTCGTATCAACGAGCCCGGTGCCCCATACTCCTGCAGTGCCTCCCACAGAGCCCCTCGGGGGACACGGTGGTAGGCCTTCTCCAGATCTACAAAACACACGTAGACTGGTAGGTCGAACTCCCATGACCCCCTCAGCAGCTCCGCAAGAGTAAAGAGCTGGTCTACTGTTCAGCGTTCGAGACGGAATCCGCACTGCTGCTCCTGAATCCGAGGTTCGACAATCGGTTGGAGCCTCCTTTCCAGCCCCCTAGAGTAGACTTTCCCGGGGAGGCTGAGAAGTGTGACACCCCTGTAGTTGGAGCACACTCTCCGGTCCCCCTTTTTGAAAATGGGGACCGCCACCCCGGTCTGCCACTCCGCGGGTACCGTACCGATGCCCACGCGACATTGTAGGGATGTGTCAACCAAGATGGTCCAAGAATGTCCAGAGCCTTCAGCATCTCAGGGTGAATCTCGGCCACACCTGGCGCCTTGCCACCAAGGAGCTCCTGAGCTACCTCGGCGACCTCTGCCACGGATATGGACGAAGATTCGCCCAAGTCTTCAGGCTCTGCCTCCCTCACAGAGGACGTGTTTACCGGGTTCAGGAGTTCCTCAAAGTGCTCCTTCCACCGGCCGACAATATCCTCAGTACGGGTCAACAGTTCTCCGCCCCGACTGTGCACAACCTGAGCAAATCCCTGTGTTCCCTTCCTGAGGCGCCGGATGGTTTGCCAGAACCTCCTTGAGGCCAACCGAAAGTCCTCCTCCATAGCCTCCCCGAACTCCTCCCACACCCGAGTTTTTGCCTCCGCGACTGCCGCAGACGCCGCCCTTTTGGCCAACCGGTACCCGTCGGCCGCTTCAGGAGACCTCCGAGCAAGCCAAGCCCGAAAGGCCTCCTTCTTCAGCCTGACGGCTTCCCTCACCGCCGGTGTCCACCAGCGGGTTGCGACAGGCACCAGTGACCTTCAGGCCACAGCTCCGAACAGCCGCTTCTGCAATGGAGGCTTTGAACATGGACCACTCGGACTCCATGTCCCCAACCTCCCCCAGGATGCAGGAGAAGCTCTTCCGGAGGTGGAAGTTGAAAAGCCCATGGACAGGGTCCTCCGTCAGACGCTCCCAGTTCACCCACACTACACGTTTGGGTTTGCCAGGTCTGTCCGCCAGCCTTCCCCGCCATCGGATCCAACTCACCACCAGGTGGTGAGCAGTTGACAGCTCTGCTCCTCTCTTCACCCGAGTGTCCAAAACATACGGCCGCGCAGATCTGATGATACGACTATGAAGTCGATCATCGACCTTTGACCTAAGGTGTTCTGGTAGCAGGTACACTTATGAGCAGCCTTATGCTTGAACATGGTGTTCGTTATGGTCAATCCATGACTAGCACGAAAGTCCAATAAAAAGACACCACTCGAGTTCAGATCGGGTAGGCCATTCCTCCCAATCACACCCCTCCAAGTTTCTCCATTGTTGCCTATTTATTATATTATTATTGCCTATATATATATATATATATATATATATATATGTATGTATATTAATGTCAGCTTAGGCAAAAAGTTAGTGTTAGCTTAAGTTAACTCCTCGCGCTTCTCAAATAGTGTGAGGACACCCACATATTAGGTTTCAGTCTCACCGTTGGCTTAAGGTTACTTACGTCTACATGTAATTTAATCCTAAAACTCACTGCACATGCTGTCGTATCAATCTCCATTTGTATATTTAGTTTGTCAGACACCGCAGGATGGCGGGTCTTCAGGTGTGTTCCAAAGTGGTCAAACAGCGTCTCTACAATGCCGTTAGTGGCTAAAAATATATGACAGCCATAGTGTGACTGGAGACACTGAAAGTGTGATTGGCTCAGTGTGGTCACAAGACCGTCTTCGCCTTCCTCGTTAGTATAGTGGACAGTATCTCCGCCTGTCACGCGGAAGACCGGGGTTCGATTCCCCGACGGGGAGTGAAGAAGGTTTTCCAGTTTCTTGTTTAGAAGTCTATCTTTCTGGAATGGCAGTCGGGGTGAAAATCGGCTGAAAGTTTGACCTTATGATGTGATCGCAGCTTTGTGCTACGTCCTTGAAGGCGTCACCAACCACTGGTTTCCGTAGTGTAGCGGTCATCACGTTCGCCTAACACGCGAAAGGTCCCCAGTTCGAAACTGGGCGGAAACAATGTTTTACTCACAGGTAACATTATTCTGGTAAAATACATGGTCACTCACTGCTTCATATGTTGGTTCAATAAAACATGAATAACAATCCATAGTTAGTGTTATATTGTGACGTTGCACTGTAAATCACAGCAGCTTGTCTTTGAACACTAGGCTCCTGGGGGTCAGAGGGAGGTCAGGGCAGGTGCACGCTCCTCATATGAACTCTGACTCAGCTTCATTCAGAGGCTATTACAAATACGTTTACACTATTGTTACATTAATAACAAATAGTAGGCTCAAGTAAATAATTTTTAATAAAAATATGTATCATTCAAGTTGGCTAAACAGTAATTATATCTCATTTTACACTATTTGCATTGTGCACAGTCACTTCTCTAGGCCTAGTACACATTATATCGACTTTATTGCCAAATAAACGTTATATTTATTGACAAATAAATAAAGATTTGGAAACAGAGTTTGTCAAAACAGTGTAACACTGTTAAACAATCCAGGAAGCAAATACACCTGGCATAGCTTTAATGTTATGGATGAAAGAATCTGCTCTATTGGGTGGGACTATATAATGGATACAATGTCGCGGAAGAATGGCACTAGCGTCTGCTTAAAACAAGGATCGTGAGATCGCAACAGACTCTGGTATACACGTTGTTTTAATCTCTGAACCGTAGTATGCTCAAATGTTACTGGAGCATCCTCCATTCACTTTTCCGTGAAAACTCGCCTCCTTTTTACGTCATTTGTGTCATTTTCGCGTGTGCGAGGGGGCGAGAAGATTGGGCCCCATCTTATCAGTTTATCGATAGACACTATAATTTACCTATGTTCCAATTGCAAGTGCAGCAAGAACTAATGTTATCTGTTATTCAAGCAGTAAATGTATTGGAGGATGCGGGCATTGATCCCGCTACCTCTCGCATGCTAAGCGAGCGCTCTACCATTTGAGCTAATCCCCCATCTGTACTCATGCAATCATATCTTTGCTCGTCGGGATGAAAACCGGTTAAAAATGTGACCTTGTGATATGATCGCAGCTTTGTCCTACGTCCTTGAACACATCGCCTGCCCCTGGTTTCTGTAGTGTAGTGGTTATCACGTTCGCCTCACACGCGAAAGGTCCCCAGTTCGAAACTGGGCGGAAACAATGCTTTACTCACAGGTAACATTATTCTGATAAGATACATGGTCACTCACTGCTTCCTATGTTGGTTCAATAAAACATGAATAACAATCCGTAGTTTGTGTTATATTGTGATGTTAGTCAGGTTTGATTCTCTGACACTGGGTTCATTGATATTGTTGATATTCATATTTTCACTGGACTCGCTGACCAGTACAGATGGAAGAATATTTTCAGCACCTTCGTCTTGTCTTTGTACACTTTTATGAAAGGGCAACAAAGATATATTTCTGTTTTAAGTTTCATCACCTCAACCTGCAAGAATTAAGCTCCAATCTTCTCAAGACAGCAAAAGAAGATCATAACAGCTTAACTGTCATGCCCATTTTAATTTAGTATTTTCTTACTAAGGCATCAAAATCTTGCCGACACATTTAATCACACACCCATTTCAATTCAACGTTTGTTTAAAGGCATCAAAACTTAAGTCTATGCCCACTTTTGCTAATCAGTATTTGCTATAAGGACATTCATGGGCCATCAAAACAACAATCGAACCATTTAACTGTGCAACACCCATTTTCACGATTTACAAGAACCTTTTTCAAATGTACGCCATTTGAAACAGTGTAGAAAAATATGAAAATGTTGAGACGGGAAAAGGGGACATGATTGCAGCACAGAGGCACTAACAGTGAAGCCTATCTCTGTCTTGGTTTTTTCCTGTCTTATCCCGGTTTGGCTTTAGAAAGGCGCTTCTCTCGGAGATTACACTTGCCCTGTTGCTACGGGCGCTCGTCAAGTCACCCGTAATGCTGAACACTCATTCAGCAAAAGCCTGAGATGCAGGCATCACTAGTAAATCAAGAGCCGGAGGCTTCAAAGTCACATCCGCCACTGAGTTCTGTGCCAACCAAAAGTCTAAGCCATGTTGAAACACCGGTTTCTGGCAGAGAATCATGGCCTCGGACTTTGAGGTGCTGATCCGCATCCCCGCCGCTTCACACTCGGCGGAGACAAGGGACCGCCCTGGTGGAGTCCAACACCCACCGGAAACGAGTTTGACTTTGTGCCGAGTATGCGGACACAGCTCTCACTTTGGTTATACAGGGACCGAATGGCTCGTATCAACGAGCCCGGTGCCCCATACTCCTGCAGTGCCTCCCACAGAGCCCCTCGGGGGACACGGTGGTAGGCCTTCTCCAGATCTACAAAACACACGTAGACTGGTAGGTCGAACTCCCATGACCCCCTCAGCAGCTCCGCAAGAGTAAAGAGCTGGTCTACTGTTCAGCGTTCGAGACGGAATCCGCACTGCTGCTCCTGAATCCGAGGTTCGACAATCGGTTGGAGCCTCCTTTCCAGCCCCCTAGAGTAGACTTTCCCGGGGAGGCTGAGAAGTGTGACACCCCTGTAGTTGGAGCACACTCTCCGGTCCCCCTTTTTGAAAATGGGGACCGCCACCCCGGTCTGCCACTCCGCGGGTACCGTACCGATGCCCACGCGACATTGTAGGGATGTGTCAACCAAGATGGTCCAAGAATGTCCAGAGCCTTCAGCATCTCAGGGTGAATCTCGGCCACACCTGGCGCCTTGCCACCAAGGAGCTCCTGAGCTACCTCGGCGACCTCTGCCACGGATATGGACGAAGATTCGCCCAAGTCTTCAGGCTCTGCCTCCCTCACAGAGGACGTGTTTACCGGGTTCAGGAGTTCCTCAAAGTGCTCCTTCCACCGGCCGACAATATCCTCAGTACGGGTCAACAGTTCTCCGCCCCGACTGTGCACAACCTGAGCAAATCCCTGTGTTCCCTTCCTGAGGCGCCGGATGGTTTGCCAGAACCTCCTTGAGGCCAACCGAAAGTCCTCCTCCATAGCCTCCCCGAACTCCTCCCACACCCGAGTTTTTGCCTCCGCGACTGCCGCAGACGCCGCCCTTTTGGCCAACCGGTACCCGTCGGCCGCTTCAGGAGACCTCCGAGCAAGCCAAGCCCGAAAGGCCTCCTTCTTCAGCCTGACGGCTTCCCTCACCGCCGGTGTCCACCAGCGGGTTGCGACAGGCACCAGTGACCTTCAGGCCACAGCTCCGAACAGCCGCTTCTGCAATGGAGGCTTTGAACATGGACCACTCGGACTCCATGTCCCCAACCTCCCCCAGGATGCAGGAGAAGCTCTTCCGGAGGTGGAAGTTGAAAAGCCCATGGACAGGGTCCTCCGTCAGACGCTCCCAGTTCACCCACAGTACACGTTTGGGTTTGCCAGGTCTGTCCGCCAGCCTTCCCCGCCATCGGATCCAACTCACCACCAGGTGGTGAGCAGTTGACAGCTCTGCTCCTCTCTTCACCCGAGTGTCCAAAACATACGGCCGCGCAGATCTGATGATACGACTATGAAGTCGATCATCGACCTTTGACCTAAGGTGTTCTGGTAGCAGGTACACTTATGAGCAGCCTTATGCTTGAACATGGTGTTCGTTATGGTCAATCCATGACTAGCACGAAAGTCCAATAACAAGACACCACTCGAGTTCAGATCGGGTAGGCCATTCCTCCCAATCACACCCCTCCAAGTTTCTCCATTGTTGCCTATTTATTATATTATTATTGCCTATATATATATATATATATATATATATGTATGTATATTAATGTCAGCTTAGGCAAAAAGTTAGTGTTAGCTTAAGTTAACTCCTCGCGCTTCTCAAATAGTGTGAGGACACCCACATATTAGGTTTCAGTCTCACCGTTGGCTTAAGGTTACTTACGTCTACATGTAATTTAATCCTAAAACTCACTGCACATGCTGTCGTATCAATCTCCATTTGTATATTTAGTTTGTCAGACACCGCAGGATGGCGGGTCTTCAGGTGTGTTCCAAAGTGGTCAAACAGCGTCTCTACAATGCCGTTAGTGGCTAAAAATATATGACAGCCATAGTGTGACTGGAGACACTGAAAGTGTGATTGGCTCAGTGTGGTCACAAGACCGTCTTCGCCTTCCTCGTTAGTATAGTGGACAGTGTCTCCGCCTGTCACGCGGAAGACCGGGGTTCGATTCCCCGACGGGGAGTGAAGAAGGTTTTCCAGTTTCTTGTTTAGAAGTCTATCTTTCTGGAATGGCAGTCGGGGTGAAAATCGGCTGAAAGTTTGACCTTATGATGTGATCGCAGCTTTGTGCTACGTCCTTGAAGGCGTCACCAACCACTGGTTTCCGTAGTGTAGCGGTCATCACGTTCGCCTAACACGCGAAAGGTCCCCAGTTCGAAACTGGGCGGAAACAGTGTCTTACTCACAGGTAACATTATTCTGGTAAAATACATGGTCACTCACTGCTTCATATGTTGGTTCAATAAAACATGAATAACAATCCATAGTTAGTGTTATATTGTGACGTTGCACTGTAAATCACAGCAGCTTGTCTTTGAACACTAGGCTCCTGGGGGTCAGAGGGAGGTCAGGGCAGGTGCACGCTCCTCATATGAACTCTGACTCAGCTTCATTCAGAGGCTATTACAAATACGTTTACACTATTGTTACATTAATAACAAATAGTAGGCTCAAGTAAATAATTTATAATAAAAATATGTATCATTCAAGTTGGCTAAACAGTAATTATATCTCATTTTACACTATTTGCATTGTGCACAGTCACTTCTCTAGGCCTAGTACACATTATATCGACTTTATTGCCAAATAAACGTTATATTTATTGACAAATAAATAAAGATTTGGAAACAGAGTTTGTCAAAACAGTGTAACACTGTTAAACAATCCAGGAAGCAAATACACCTGGCATAGCTTTAATGTTATGGATGAAAGAATCTGCTCTATTGGGTGGGACTATATAATGGATACAATGTCGCGGAAGAATGGCACTAGCGTCTGCTTAAAACAAGGATCGTGAGATCGCAACAGACTCTGGTATACACGTTGTTTTAATCTCTGAACCGTAGTATGCTCAAATGTTACTGGAGCATCCTCCATTCACTTTTCCGTGAAAACTCGCCTCCTTTTTACGTCATTTGTGTCATTTTCGCGTGTGCGAGGGGGCGAGAAGATTGGGCCCCATCTTATCAGTTTATCGATAGACACTATAATTTACCTATGTTCCAATTGCAAGTGCAGCAAGAACTAATGTTATCTGTTATTCAAGCAGTAAATGTATTGGAGGATGCGGGCATTGATCCCGCTACCTCTCGCATGCTAAGCGAGCGCTCTACCATTTGAGCTAATCCCCCATCTGTACTCATGCAATCATATCTTTGCTCGTCG
>NC_067128.1:39094680-39119464 GCF_021347895.1 Acanthochromis polyacanthus
AGCACGCTGCGATAATGTTTTTCCCTTCATCTAGCATAAGGTAAGACAAAGCAGGTCAGGTGATTCGGATGAGCTTTTCTTTCTTTGGTCAATCTCCTGTGGCCAAATGGAATGGCACTTGAATTCATACGTAGCGCGGAAACTTCAAGATTAATGCGGCTGTTCCTGCGAGAGACAGAACGCCGCGGTAACGTTCTCTGCTGCTGTCAAAATGCTGTTTGTGGTCGCATAGCTTCCATTGTATTTGTTGCTGATGGCTTTAGCCGCAGAGGAGGGTAATAATGTTTGAGGAAGAGCAGAGCCTTCATTCCCTGTGTGTGCAGACGGAGAGCAGTGGCCCCATGTCACCCTCACAAGTCCTTAATCCTCACCTCTTATTATTCACCCTGTCTGGGAGGTTCAGACTGTCTTTCATTTATCCTGCCTTTTCTCCTCAGACTGCTGCAGTGAATCCACTGATCAATTTTTCACAGCTTTCTTATTGACACTTAAAGCCTCCATTTAGGTCCCTGTCTGTGTTCTATGAGGCTTGTGGTGCTGAGGATTATATGAAGAAGGTCAGGAAGACAGTATTTTTTACAGAGAGAAGATTACATGCTGCCAATAGCACAGCAGTGTGATAGAAATCTGCAGTTGTGTGTATGAAAGGGTTTAATGGTCAGCACGGCATCTGTCTCATTTATTGCGTTTCATTGTGTGTGCTTCTGTTTTAGTTCTGACACACTCACCAATGCACTTCACTGAACAGACATATTTTCCTACTTACACTGAGTAGTACCTAGCCAGAATAAGTTTATTTAACCATTTTTCACTGAAACTACTTTGCTGGCTTCACTTTTTTTGCTACACTTTAAACCCTTAAAGCTATGCTTATCAATTTTTACAATAAACCCAATGCGTAACTTTAGAATGAAAACCACATGTTAAAACATCATGCTATTTATCTGTAACAGTCCATTTACTCACTTAGGAACACCGAGCAATGCAATCAATTTAGAGTCATGTTTCTGTCCACCTGATGAATGTAAGTCTATTATTCACTTTCTTTTAGCTCCATTTTTGGTCTCCACCAACTCCAAAGAAAAACCTACCATTTCCAGAGGGGTTTATGGGATCTTGTGCACTGAAAATAATCAAGTTTTGGAAAGAAGATTGACATCGGCAATGAAATTGAGCCAAACAAGAAAATTTAGGAGGTTAAAATCCAAATAATCAAAGAGGCATAACTACTCTCTGGAGATGAGATAAATCACAGGGAGAGGTGATAATTACCCATGAGTTTGTCTCTCTAGTGTGAGGTTCAGATGTTGTTATATTCAAATGAAAATATCCAAGAAACAAGAAGGATTAAGAGTAACAATGGGAGCTAGGGATCAGATCACAGTTCATTGTTTGATCACATGCAGAATATCATTGTGAATGAAAAATGATGCTGCATTTGGATGACATCTGAAAATAATCACAACAAGAAGCAATAATTATGTCCAATTTTATCCACATGTTCCAGTAAGACCACAACACACACACACACACACACACACACACACACACACACACACACACACACACACACACACATATATATATATATATATATATAAGTTTTTTTTTTTTTTTCATTTTTAATTGTCAAAATTTTCAAATTCCTCACTTTTTTTCCCCCCGGTAAACGTTAAGTAAACATAGCATTTATTCATGCTTTTCAGTATTTATTTCGATAAATTATACTTCTGCAACATCAGAGCTGTGTCACTATCTCTCTATACTCCTTGACCAAATCTTAATGAATCTGAATTAAATAATTTCTCAACTTTTCTTGATTCATTTATTTTTTTTAGCCACCGTGGCCCAGTAAGTCTGTATGAATGGGGTTGTGGCACACTGGAGTAAAACAGACACTCCAGTTGCAGATGGATTATTAACCTCAGGGTGTAATGCTATTACATCAATTAGATGAGCCTCTGTGGGAATTTTTGGTGAGTATTATGTGGTCCCTCCCCGCCCACCGACCACACTGTTGAAAAAATAAATGCTTTATCACATTATTCACTCCCCCCTCCCCCCTCTTTTTAAAATCTGAAATGCTGTAAAAATGACACAGTATCCTCTGCAATGTGATTGCATAAAATTCTTCTCATTGTGCTGCGGTCCACAGCAGAAACATTAACAAAGGAATGCGGGGCGACACTTAAACTCTGCTCGGCCTGAGGAGTGCTTGAGTGACAGTGAAAAAGTGAGCAGCCTTTCTTGGTGTCTCTTTATGCAGCTTCAAAACGGGATCAAATTCCCAACCCTCAGCCTTTAAAGTGACTCTCCCTGCCACCTTATGAAGCATGGTCATCATAATTGACCTACAGGGAATTATTCAGTGTATTTTATTATTTATTATCATTTATGCCTTGATGAGTTTACGAGGTCATTACTGTTCTGATGTTCTGACAGAAATAATTGTATTTCTGCTATGATCTTTGTCTGCTTGAGTGTTGACATCGAGGTTTATTTTTACACCATTTTTGGGTTAAAGTTGCCACACTTTAAGTGAACTGTCTCGGTAAATAGATGATACCTCCTTCTAATCCACCAAGGAGTCCGAGTAAGGAGTCTGGCAGGCGGCTAGGAATGCTGACAAGAGCACACAAAATCCCTTGACATCTTATTTTAGGTGGAGTAACCCCAGCGGAGCCCACAGCAGGCCAGAGCTGCAGAGCCCTGGGGGCAGAGGGCCCGGTGATGAGGCCCCAGTGGCAGCTGATGTGTCCACATTTCCAGACTCACTCATCTCCCCAGCACTGTGTGTCTCTATAGGCTCTCGGGCCAGGCGCTCTCCGAGCAATCACAGGATTAAAATAATTGGGTGTGGAGTGAAACAGTACACTGCGTGAGAGCGGGAAGGGCGTGCTGGGTCTAATTAGGAGACACTTCAAGGGATTCACTGTGGCCATATTCACAAACACACACACCGGCCACTCTGAGCGCCTGAAGACACTGATGTGATGTGTTAGCACTGACCACAAGATCCTTCATAATTGTCATAAATTTGATGTGCTGTGGGCTTGAAATAATCTCCATCCCGCGCTGCCATTCAGACAGGATGCGGGAGTCCCACTGCCCCCGTGTTTGGGTAAAGTAATTAAAATTGCTTCATATGGTGCGACTTTAATTCCTGCCGGTTTCTTAAAGGGGAAAAAAAATCAAACACTAGTTTGATTCCAATCATATCCACTCGCGAAAGACGTCCCTATGGCAAATTTACAGCTGCAATCAAAACTAATTTGCATGTTGTACTGGAGCATCTCTATCACTTTAGAGAAATATGTTTGAAATCATGCGCACACTGCAACGAGGAGTGACACTCAGGAGTTCTTGTTAAGTTTTTGAGAGGAGGCAATTTTTTATTTTTTTTTACCAATGTGCGTTTATTGTTGGCCATGTTTTACCAAAAGGCACAAATGATTTTACATAATAAAGAAAAGTGACGCTGGATAATGATGGGCTTCACTGTAGAGGACAAAGCTCATGATATAACAGCTTTTTCCTAGTCCAAAACAAAGATTGTGTTATTGCATCCTTGCACTGTCTGTGTTTCTCAGCCTCAAACCATTTTGTAAATCTTTAAAAACAGGTTGAATTGCTAAAATATATTGACAGTTACTACTGCAAATGGGATGGGTCACTGTGTATAGGTTGGATGCATACATTTCTGCAATATTTTACCAATTTTACAAGGTAATATACGGTGTTAAGGACTGCAATAGTTGGAAGAAAGCAATACAGATCATTAATAGTGATCCCACACTGCGAGAGTCATTCGGTCATGTTATTATTCCCCAAAAGGCTCCGTGAACCTATCAGGAAGAAGGCTGCTGACTTGTGTTTACCAGAGCTGGCGATACTGACGAGGTTTGGAGACAAACCAGAAATGGAACGAACGAACGAAAGAAAGAGGAAGGGTTGCACAAGGGCAATGCTTACTATTTGTTTAAAGAGACTCAGTAATTCCTGAGGCACTGCAGATTTTATCAAATGTTACACAGGCCGGGGGAAGAAAGTGCATTCGTCGGGAACTATTTTCAGCCGTGCACATTTGGTGGTCTGGTGAGTATTCCTGGGAGCAGGACGGCACATGTGGGGTTGAGTCGTATTAAATCACTGTGTGTGTGTGTGTGTGTGTGTGTGTGTGTGTGTGTGTGTGTGTGTGTGTGCACTTGTGCTACTATCTAAGTGTGGCCCAAGCGTCGTTACACATTCACCAAGTGTGGCCCTCATTACCAACAGTGGCCCATTTTCCGGACCCCTCTTGGTCATGCTTTAGATCATGCTAAAATCATGTCTAAAACCTTCTGGTGAAGTTTTATAATTTTTGCCAAGTGGGGCCCAGGAGGTAGGTATGTGTAAATATGCGCACTCGGCAGCACCCCTGTAGACAGGAACAGGTATGTCAACGACCCATTCACACACGTCGTTCACACACTCGTCTGCTGTATGAATGGCTTGCTGCTGCAGGGAGGCTCTGAGGGATTAAGAGGAGACACTACTTACTGAAGGAACCAGGCTCATTAGACATGATTTGATTCTGTTTTGTAAGGAAATTTAAAATTTTATAGAAGTCTTAACTAGCTTTAAACTTTAACTTATACTAAAATAAAGGACTATCACAACAAAAAAAGACAATTTAAGAAAAAAGTAGTAAAAGAAAACCAGAACAATATTGACCATAAAATTGCCAGGCTTGTGATAATTTCTTTAGATTTTAAATTAACCACTAAAATACAGATGTTAGACTTTTATAAAACATCTAAATTTTTTCAGTCCTAAAACACCCGGATAATTTTTCACAAGAACAAAATTTAACTTCATTTGACCATATGCTTGTTTCCTCAATCAGTACATTTGAGAATGTGTGTTGATGTTTTTGATGGAAACTACTACTTTTTAAAATGATAAAAGTCCCCTGTTTGATGGCACAGAATGACATGGGTCCCACTTAGATAGCATGGAGCGATGTTCACACTCTGCAATGGACACCGATTAAAGAAAAAAAAATAATGGAAATTTTAATTTAAAAAATCAAAGCTTAAAAGAATGTAAGACTTTTAACTGCTATCATTCGACTGGTGTGATAAAAATTATTCTAAGAAGACAAATGCAAATAATGTGTGCCATGAATATGCAAAGCTTGAATATAGCATCACTCACTGCTGGTTTTAACAAATTTTTACAATGTACTTCTGTCCTCTGTCTGTAAATAGAAGAATGTGTGTTGATGCATGGTGGAAGAAAAAGTTAACCACAGATGCCCAACTTGGATAGCATGGCATTTCATGGCATGGCATGGCATGGCATGGCATGGCATGGCATGCACACTCCAGAATGGATGAGTATGAAATGAGTTTTTGAAATGTAAAAATAGTAACCTAAGGGTATCACAAATTAATGTTATATCATTACTATCATTACTTTTCTGCTTTACATTTAATAGATTATAATAACTAACAAACACAAAGTTTAACATGACTGAACAGAAAGCTTGAACCTAACCTTCTGCTAATGTGCAACCTTGAGTGTTGTAAAGGTACAGAGCTTACATGTAGCATCGCATCATTGGTAGAAACTGCTGCGGTGTTTTCATCTTAGTATGTGGCACTCGCCACAGCTAAGTATAGATGGAAATAATCAAATGGGGATACTGACAGCAAATTAATTATTTTTTTTACAATACACAATAAGTATTAAAAAATAAATAATGCATAAAAACCTTTTGAAAATTTCTGTAATAATTAAATGAAGAAGGAAAAGAAGGTCCACTGTTGGATGGTACAGAATGATAAGAGTCCCCTCTTTGATGGCACAGAACGACATGGGCTCCCTCTTAGTTAGCATGGAGCGATGTTCACACCCCTGCATGTGTGTGTAAGAAGAGGATATATGCCTGATCAACGATTCAACTCAGAGATGAGTCACATTCAGTTCAATAATCCTGGATATTACAAAGTCCTAAGATGGTGTTTTTATAACCTTTCCATTAGTTTTTTTAAAAAAAATTCTGTTGTAAATACAACATGACTGATTGGCATAAGTCTGAAGTGTTCTTTGAGGGAAATCAAAAATGTAAATTTCAATATAGTTTGAGATGAGATGGTATATTTGATGGGTTACTTACAGAATCAGTATCTTCTAGCATAACTGGATTTAATATTTTTGTCATAATATACTAAGGTTCAACTTCAGAGTATATTTCAACCATTTTCAAACTTTATCTAATTAAATGCTATTTAGAAGCAGATAGAACAAGTATGTTTTAAGGAAAAAGAAAAGCATTACATTTTGCTAATGTTTTGTATTCTACCCAACTTTGCTTGTAATAGCAATAGCTATCACATAACACCTGCCTACAATCACGAATGTAAAACAGTAAAAAGCACAATACAAGATGTTCCGTGAACTCAAGTCAATGTTTATTTAAAGTGATGTTGAGTCCACACACACTCCTAAACTGAGGGTTTGTCACTTGCTTTTGCTGGACTCCTAACGACGGTAATGGTTTTTTTACATAATAAACTGTTCAGACAGTTTATCACATAAAAAAAACTCATAAGCTCATTAAAAGAGCCCCCCCCCCCCCCCCCCCCCCCCGGTAGTGCAGACTTTCCACCCTCAGTGATGAGTGACCACAACGATAACACACAAATTACAGAAATATTAAAAGTGATAGAAAAATAGGGAGACGCATTTAAAAACCATGAAAAGAGCTACAGACAATGAAAATATTTTTTAAAAAGCAAGAGGTCGTTATTAACAATAAAAATTAAATAATAATCAAGAAGAGCATAATAAAAAAATTGCAACAGGCAATAAAATAATGAAAAGCAAGACATAATACAATGACAAGCAAGGCACAATACAAACAATGAAGAGTTAGTGGTAATTAAAACAATGAAGTGTCATTGTAAATGGAGCATCAGTGGATGCTCCATTTACATGGACTACCAATGTTATGAGTCTAACACTGAAAGCTCCATTTTACTGGACTCTCAGTATTAACACTCTACATTGATACTCCATATGCGAGCTCCCAGAATGACATTGAACATTGATCATCCAATAGGCTCCACAGACTCTTTGACAGGACAGGCAAAAATGTAGGGGTTGCTTGGAGAAACCCCAACATTGTCTCTAGTGTTGATCAGAAGATCTATGGATTCTTTTGTATCTGTTGAAAGGAGTATTGGTACTTTGTGTCCTCTTTTCCCACGCACTTCTATCCTGGTGAGGTTTTCACACATTTTTTTTTCAAAGGCTGTGAATATAATATGTCTGAACTTTTCGTTTCACTGGCCCGTCTGGTCTCAATTTGCAACGCCTTTGATGCCTCCAGAGATCTGTTCTGATGTACATAGCCAAACAAAAATAGCATGGCAGAAAGTCTGTTGCTGACAACAAGTAGGTTGTTTGTCTTTTTGGTACCATTTGTCCTTGACGTGCGGATTTGACTGAACAGTTATGTATGTACTTTCCCTTGTTCCTTATTTTGCTCAGAAGAAGACTGCGCATCGTGGATCCTTGCTTGTGTGCAAGTGCCTTTGCAATGTCAACTTCATCTTGATGTTTTCGCATCAGGTGTCTTGTAACTTTTCTGAAAGGCTTCTCACAATAGAGGCAATAATTTTTCTTGTCATAGACACGTTTGTGTGGGGTGTTTGAGGACATTTTCACTTTGACACCCTTCAAACTGCATTCAAGGACATTTTCATCCGTTTTCATCCCAGTCTTAACTGCTTTTTTTGTGATGACTTTCTTGGCTACTTCATCATCTACTTCTGTCGGTTCATCATCAATATCATCTTCTTCTTCTGACATATCAAGGGAAAGGGAGATCTGTGGTTCTATTTCCTGAAATACAGAAAAAAAAGAATAAGAAAATGAAATGAATGCTATAAATTCTCTCACAACATTTTTGTTACAGTTTTAGCACAGTTAGAATCAATATTTGTCAGCCCTGGCCAAAAAGAAATTAATCCACAATTATCATTTCAATGACAGATATACAGTTGGTACGGAAAGTATTCAGACCCCTTGAAATTTTTCACTCTCTGTCATTGCAGCCATTTGCCAAAATCAAAAAAGTTCATTTTATTTCTCATTAATGTACACTCAGCACACCATCTTGACAGAAAAAAACAGAAATGTAGAAATTTTTGCAAATTTATTAAAAAAGAAAAACTGAAATATGACATGGTCAGAAGTATTCAGACCCTTTGCAGCGACATTCATATTTAACTCACATGCTGTCCATTTCTTCTGATCCTCCTCGAGATGGTTCTGCTTCTTTATTGGAGTCCAGCTGTGTTTAATTAAACTGATTGGGCTTGATTAGGAAAGGCACACAGCTGTCTATATAAGACCTTACACCTCACAATGCATGTCAGAGCAAATGAGAATCACGAGGTCAAAGGAACTGCCCAAGGAGCTCACAGACAGAATTGTGGCAAGGCACAGATGTGGTCAAGGTTACAAAAGAATTTCTGCAGCACTCAAGG
Organism: Acanthochromis polyacanthus; assembly: GCF_021347895.1. Classification (NCBI taxonomy): domain Eukaryota; kingdom Metazoa; phylum Chordata; class Actinopteri; family Pomacentridae; genus Acanthochromis; species Acanthochromis polyacanthus. The sequence continues at coordinate 39,103,218 of NC_067128.1, forward strand.
TTCCTAAGAGCACAGTGGCCTCCATAATCCTCAAATGGAAGAACTTTGGGACGACCACAACTCTTCCTCGACCTGGCCGTCCAGCCAAACTGAGCAATTGTGGGAGAAGAGCCTTGCTGAGAGAGATAAAGAAGAACCCAAAGATCACTGTGGCTGAGCTCCAGAGATGCAGTCGGGAGATAGGAGAAAGTTCCACAAAGTCAACTATCACTGCAGCCCTACACCAGTGGGGGCTTTATGGCAGAGTGGCCCGACGGAAGCCTCTCCTCAGTGCAAGACACATGAAAGCCCGCATAGAGTTTGCCAAAAAACACATGAAGGACTCCCAGACTATGAGAAATAAGATTCTCTGGTCTGATGAGACCAAGATTGAACTTTTTGGTGTTAATTCTAAGCAGTATGTGTGGAGAAAACCAGGCACTGCTCATCACCTGCCCAATACAATCCCTACAGTGAAACATGGTGGTGGGAGCATCATGTTGTGGGAGTGTTTTTCAGCTGCAGGGACAGGACGACTGGTTGCAATTGAAGGAAGGATGAATGCGGCCAAGTACAGAGATATCCTGGAGGAAAACCTCTTCCAGAGTTGCTCAGGACCTCAGACTGGACCAAAGGGTCACCTTTCAACAGGACAATGACCCGAAGCACACAGCTACAATGACAAAGGAGTGGCTTCAGAACAATTCTGTGACCGTTCTTGACTGGCCCAGCCAGAGCCCTGACCTAAACACAATTGAGCATCTCTGGAGAGACCTCAAAATGGCTGTCCACCAATGTTCACCATCCAACCTGACAGAACTGGAGAGGATCTGCAAGGAAGAATGGCAGAGGATCCCCAAATCCAGGTGTGAAAAACTTGTTGCGTCATTCCCAAGAAGACTCATGGCTGTACTAGCTGAAAAGGGTGCTTCAACTCAATACTGAGCACAGGGTCTGAATACTTCTGACCATGTGATATTTCAGTTTTTCTTTTTTAATAAATTTGCAAAAAATTCTACATTTCTGTTTTTTTCTGTCAAGCTGGGGTGCTGAGTGTACATTAATGAGAAATAAAATGAACTTTTTTGATTTTGGCAAATGGCTGCAATGACACAGAGAGTGACAAATTTCAAGGGGTCTGAATACTTTCTATACCCACTGTATCATCTTCAATGTGAGAAGAGGAATCCATCACTACATTGCAGACACTCCCTGGCTGATCACTGTTGGCACTGTGTTGAGTGTCAATCTCATTTGATGCTTGAGGAGAGCAATTGGCTATGTGGGTTTGGTCCTGTAAAAATAACAATGCAAAATCAACATATTAAATTATGTTATAAATTTTATGATAATGTTTATAACTTCTTACAAAATGTTGAAATAGATAATTAAATGCTTACTTTCTTTCCATTGTTATTACTGTTGTTTGTGACTCCCTTGTGATCAGCTTGGTGTGTGAAACCTGTGAACACATAACAGACATTTACCATATTCAATCAATTAAGGATTACATTTGCCCTATGCATACAATCTTGCAATATTAGCTATAGTGTATGCATATATTGTTTTAATGATATGTTTAATTGGTGAGGTGACAAAGTCAGAACTGTCTGTCTGGGCACATACTTGTGATGGCTTGAAGGCATTCTTCAATGGTAGGGCGTGCTTCTGTCGATTTACACAGCATTCTGCCAATGATACCTTGATGCCTTTCCTCGCACTGAAGAGTAAAGGTGCCCGCTCTGAGATTTTGAAATAACGTCAGTGGATCGTTGGAGTAGGGTGTAGTTGCTTGATAGGGGTGCTCTCCATCTGTCAGTATGTAGTGCACCAGGCACCCTGCTGTCTGCAATACAGGAGATTCATTTGAATCAATGTCCAGTCATAATCACCCTTCCATATTGCACAGATTGCAATTATATATATATATATATATATATATATATATATATATATACAGTGCCTTGTGAAAGTATTCAGCCCCCTTGAACTTTTCAACCTTTCGCCACATTTCAGGCTTCAAACATAAAGATATAAAATTTTAATTTTTTGTCAAGAATCAACAACAAGTGGGACACAATCGTGAAGTGGAACGAAATTTATTGGATATTTTAAACTTTTTTAACAAATAAAAACCTGAAAAGTGGGGCGTGCAATATTATTCGGCCCCCTTGCATTAATACTTTGTAGCGCCACCTTTTGCTGCAATTACAGCTGCAAGTCGCTTGGGGTATGTCTCTATCAGTTTTGCACATCGAGAGACTGAAATTCTTGCCCATTCTTCCTTGCAAAACAGCTCGAGCTCAGTGAGGTTGGATGGAGAGCGTTTGTGAACAGCAGTCTTCAGCTCTGCCCACAGATTCTCCATTGGATTCAGGTCTGGACTTTGACTTGGCCATTCTAACACCTGGATACGTTTATTTGTGAACCATTCCATTGTAGATTTGGCTTTATGTTTTGGATCATTGTCCTGTTGGAAGATAAATCTCCGTCCCAGTCTCAGGTCTTTTGCAGACTCCAACAGGTTTTCTTCCAGAATGCTCCTGTATTTGGCTCCATTCATCTTCCCATCAATTTTAGCCATCTTCCCTGTCCCTGCTGAAGAAAAGCAGGCCCAAACCATGAGGCTGCCACCACCATGTTTGACAGTGGGGATGGTGTGTTCAGGGTGATGAGCTGTGTTGCTTTTACGCCAAACATATCGTTTTGCATTGTGGCCAAAAAGTTCCATTTTGGTTTCATCTGACCAGAGCACCTTCTTCCACATGTTTGGTGTGTCTCCCAGGTGGCTTGTGGCAAACTTCAAACGAGACTTTTTATGGATATCTTTGAGAAATGGCTTTCTTCTTGCCACTCTTCCATAAAGGCCAGATTTGTGCAGTGTACGACTGATTGTTGTCTTATGGACAGACTCTCCCACCTCAGCTGTAGATCTCTGCAGTTCATCCAGAGTGATCATGGGCCTCTTGGCTGCATCTCTGATCAGTCTTCTCCTTGTTGGAGGTGAAAGTTTAGAGGGACGGCCGGGTCTTGGTAGATTTGCAGTGGTCTGATACTCCTTCCATTTCAATATGATTGCTTGCACAGTGCTCCTTGAGATGTTTAAAGCTTGGGAAATCTTTTTGTATCAAAATACGGCTTTAAACTTCTCTGCAACAGTATCTCGGACCTGCCTGGTGTGTTCCTTGGTCTTCATGATGCTCTCTGCACTTTAAACAGAACCCTGAGACTATCACAGAGCAGGTGCATTTATACGGAGACTTGATTACACACAGGTGGATTCTATTAATCATCACCAGTCATTTAGGACAACACTGGATCATTCAGAGATCCTCACGGAACTTCTGGAGTGAGTTTGCTGCACTGAAAGTAAAGGGGCCGAATAATATTGCACACCCCACTTTTCAGTTTTTATTTGTTAAAAAAGTATAAAATATCCAATAAATTTCATTCCACTTCACGATTGTGTCCCAATTGTTGTTGATTCTTGACAAAAAATTAAAATTTTATATCTTTATGTTTGAAGCCTGAAATGTGGCGAAAGGTTGAAAAGTTCAAGGGGGCTGAATACTTTCACAAGGCACTGTATATGATGCGGGGGTCAATTATTTCCCAAAAGGCCGTATAATCCCTGCAAAACAGCGCATAATTCCCCCAAGAATCTCACATTTCCACGAAAAAAAGAGAAATATGCGGGCCCCGCTTGATATCACAATTTCCGCATAAAATGAGAAAACTATAACCAATATAAATGGAGTTATGAGTGAGTTTTTATGTGACGCCCGGCCTGACGTCATCAATTCGCGCATTCACACACACCAGTGTTGCCAACTTAGTGACTTTCTCACTAAATCTAGTGACTTTCCAAAGTGTCCTAGCGACTTTTTTTGGTCAAAAGCGACTAGCATCAAATCTAGCGATTTTTTTTTTTTCTGCCGTTTTGGAGACTCTGACAGGAAAACTCGGATAATTTTGCAGTTACTGTTGTTAACGAGCAGCAGGTGCTGCTGTGAGAGCTTCTTCCCCTCCGAAAGCACAGGCTGTCAGTCCAGTAACTCCGTGGCCAGACGGCAGGTGAATTGCGCATGCACAAAGTCACTACAGATCCCATCCAGACTTACGGAGCGAGATATAAATGAAAATGTTTCTTCACTGCCATACTAAAATAAACCACAACATTTAGCCTCTAGTACAAAAACATATTTTGGGTGTTTTATACTCACTTTTTGGTCTCTTCCACAACGTTATTCCTCTCTCCTACAACACTGATTACAATTACATGCAAACTGGGAAATATGCAAATTAGGCGATGGCATTATTTAGCAACTTCTAGCAACTTTTAGGACAGCCAACACCTACTTTTCATACTGAGGAGTTGGCAACACTGACACACACACTAGAAGCACGAGCTGATGCGGAGCGCGGTGCTCAGAGACGAAAAACAAGAATGGCGAATGCTCAAAGATCACATTTACCTACGAATATTTCAGCCAAAGACCAGCCAAAACAGGACCCAGATTTACTGCACGAAAGTAGGGGGAAACTTTTTTGCACCCCGTGCAACATCGTTCTGGAGCACCAAAGAAAATCAACCATGTTGCAGCACTTCTCCACGACGAAGCACAGCAAAAGGTTTGCTGAACACAAAGGACTCAAACAACAACTTAGTGGTAGCCTATTAACAGGATGTAGGAGAAGCATCACCTTTTTTTCCCCAGTTCTTATATTTCGCATCTTTTTGCATATTTCACAACTATTCGCATACTTTGCAACTTTCCGCAATTTCCCCGCAATTTCCCCCACAAAAATTGGCCTCAGGATCTCGTCACGGTGTCTCTGTGCATTCAAAATGCCATCAATAAAATGCACCTGTGTTCTTGGTCCATATCAGATGCCTGCCCATACCATAACCCCACCGCCACCATGGGCCACTCCATCCACAACACTGACATCAGAAAACCGCTCACCCACACGACACCACACACGCTGTCTGCCATCTGCCCTGAACAGTGTAAACCGGGATTCATCCGTGAAGAGAACACCTCTCCAATGTGCCAGACGCCATCGAATGTGAGCATTTGCCCACTCAAGTCGGTTACGACGACGAACTGGAGTCAGGTGGAGACCCCGATGAGGATGACGAGCTTGCAGATGAGCTTCCCTGAGACGGTTTCTGACAGTTTGTGCACAAATTCTTTGGTTATGCAAACCGATTGTTTCAGCAGCTGTCCGAGTGACTGGTCTCAGACCATCTTGGAAGTGAACATGCTGGATGTGGAGGTCCTGGGCTGGTGTGGTTACACGTGGTCTGCGGTTGTGAGGCTGGTTGGATGTACTGCCAAATTCTCTGAAACGCCTTTGGAGACAGCTTATGGTAGAGAAATGAACATTCAACACACGAGCAAAAGCTCTGGTTGACATTCCTGCTGTCAGCATGCCAATTGCACGCTCCCTCAAATCTTGCCACATCTGTGGCATTGTGCTGTGTGATAAAACTGCACCTTTCAGAGTGGCCTTTTATTGTGGGCAGTCTAAGGCACACCTGTGCACTAATCATGGTGTCTAATCAGCATCTTGATATGGCACACCTGTGAGGTGGGATGGATTATCTCAGCAAAGGAGAAGTGCTCACTATCACAGACTTAGACAGATTTGTGAACAATATTTGAGAGAAATGATGATATTGTGTTTGTGGAAAAAGTTTTAGATCTTTGAGTTCATCTCATAAAAAATGGGAGCAAAAACAAAAGTGTTGCGTTTATATTTTTTTGAGTATGTATATATAAACATTACAATGATTAAAATATTATAATATACAGTTGAGTTTATGTAAACTGATTTGAATACTGACATGTGATACAATTCACCATACAGCAGAACTAGTTTATTCATTTTCAGCTCCACATTTCACATATTTTAAAGACATGTAAACTCATAGCAGTCATCATGGCCATTAAAGCGACATTACCATCCTGTACTTACCTGGATATCTGACTCTTTCTTGTATTTGTATTGCATGCCTCAAACATCTTCATAACTTGACCAAGACAAAGATCCAGCCATTTGAGACTGCAAAGCTGATTGTGCCAAATCCAGTTTCCTGCTTGCTCCAAAATCTGCGATAAACAATTTGTTGCTGATATCTGTAAAATATTGAAAATGATCCTTAGACATGTACCTCTTAATACAATATCCACAAAATAACGTCTTTTCTATGATGTATAATGAAAAATTGGATAATAAATACATTCTACCAGATAGTTTATGGCTATGGCTAAACGATTTATTCTTTTTTTTACCAAAAAAAATGTTTTCGGGCTTCAGGTCTCTGTGCAAAATCCCGCGTGAATGGAGTTCTTGTAGTCCTTGCAGTAGCTCCTGGCAGATCCACAGTCTTTGAGCCTCAGTCAAACTTTCTCTGTCAGGAAAGTTCTTGTTTTCAATTACCTCCGCCAGACTGTATTTGCAGAGAGGGGAGACAAAATAAGCAAAGTAATTATCTTCCAACACTGCAATTGGTTGTAAAAGATGTTCTGTTTTGAATGTTTCTGAACATAGGACATGTGCCATTTTAATCTAATTTTGAGAAATATGCTTTGCAACTCTTTTGACTGCAACTTTGTTGCTCAGGAAGAATCCTGGGAAAATTTCAGCAGCATTGCATCCATTTGCAATCTTTTTTGTGGTGTTAAAAACAGGTTCTCCAACGTCCGTAACGCCAGGGTTAGAGGCAAGGTTTTCGAATGAACTCATTCAACGGGATTCCTTGAAAATGCAGAAAAAAAACCTATTAGACATGGTCATCATTTCAGATTTTGTAATTTTGTTAGCGGCAATAACTCCCTAACCTGATTAACAGGAAACAAATAAATATGCATTAATAGTGTGATATAAGTTTCAGAAATGCTCATGTGTTGCTGCATACCAGGCATGTCCAACAGAAAATAGCTCAGTAGTTACACTATCAACAATACTTTGAAACCTTGTCACTGTAAATATTTAGATAAAAGGTGTAACATTAACTATGAGGCAGAAGAATTACAGTATCTGCATTTTCATAATAGTAAACTTCTCAGTTTTTTTGTTGTGAGTTCTATCAGAATATTAATGCTACCTACACATTTAGACATAAATATTAAAGTAGTACCATGGCAGTGCCACATGTTTATATGGTAAGTGGACAAAAAAGTCATTTTTAAATTGTTAGCATTTATACATTGAGGTTTTAGAATATTAAATTAAAGTGCTGCAAATTACCTTACCTTTTCTTTGCTTGAAGGAAGAAAAAAACTTGAAGGATGGTAGGTTAAATGTCCTTCTTGCACAGTACCTCTTCAATATACTTACCTATAAAACTATTATATCTTTATATATTGATTGAAAGGTGCACAAATAAAATAAATATTCAGGTAGATGAATCTCCAATGAAGGAAAAACACATGGAAATGCTTTTGGTCCTCTAAAGCTGTCGCTCCCAAAAACAGAAAAGACAAGTAAAAACTTCTGTGAGGAGACCGGTATCGATATAAAACCCTGCCCAATGATCGGAACAGTGACTGGGTCTTTGGAAAAAGATCGTTAACCACCCTGACATGAATGGTGAATCAGAGCAGCAAGACCAGACGTAGACACATGAAGGGTTACAGGGTTTCAGTTGATGTGAACTGCTCAGTTTGCCCAGCAGATGTAAAAGGACTGGACAACACACAACAGAGCTGTGACAGAAAAGGAATCTAGCTTTGTAGAGAAGTTGTTGTCCAACAAATATTGATCCACTTTGTTTTTGCTCTGCATTTCTGCAGAAAATAGGAATAAAACTAAAACCAAAAAACACCCGCACTTAATTTGTGAGTTAAAGAATGATGGGACCATTTGTAGGGAATTTTTGTCATTGCTGTGTCTTGTAAAGAGATTTATCTAGAAGAGATGAGAAGTCTGAATCTGGCTTGTTTAACCTGAGCCTTACGGTAAGCTATGTCTCAGCAACAGATTCTGAAGTACGGGCCAAGGTGTGTTTTAGCTGATGATTTTCATGAGGCCTTCCATGCCTTTGGAAGTTAAAAACTCCTGCAGAGGCAGAGTAATTTTTTACTGGGAATGGGCTGATGTAATTCTAAACTGCTGTTAAAGGAAACAAATGATAGTTCATGCTATAATGAAAAAGACAGGCTCAGCATATTCAGAAACAGGAAAAATCTACTTGAAAGTGTTTGAAGTACACTCATACTTCTAGGTTTAAAAACAAACAAAACAACAACACACAAGAGGTTGTACTGAAATGTGAAAGTTCTGGCACATTTGTTGAGTGAAACTAGAATGATTTATTTATTTGACTTGAATGGTTCAGTTTTTTGTGAATACTTGGATCATCACAATTTGCAAAGTGAATAAAACCTTTGAAACTCATAGAATTTATTCATGCATAACTACAAGGGAAATTGGTCTGAACGTAAGTCAGCCTGTTGATCTGTGCTACAGCAGAAACCTGGTTGTCTCTTTGGCCATTTCAGAGTATAAATTGTGCGTGGGGGTTGGGCAGTAGCCTTCAAGAAACATCACCTTTAGCTCTGTCCACACAAGCACATTCGTAGCGCCTGAACATAGAAATGTAAATTGTGTGTGGGGGTTGGGCAGTAGCCTTCAAGAACATCACTTTTACGTCTGTCCACACAAGCAGGGACCAGGTCTGCGAATTAGCTGTCAGCTATTGACCTATGAACATGACATCGGTTAATGTAACAATGTTTGTTGTTCTGTCCCTATCAAATAAACAAATAAACAAACAAGCATGTTAGTATAGAGCTGGAGTTGTAATCAAAAAAGGCATTAAAAAACAGGTGACATTTTGACTTATTCCACAATGTCTGTTACCACATTATGAACATTAGTATCAAAATCCCACCACTCTCGGAAAAGAAATCCTCACGTTCATATTTTTACAACCACCAGGACCCACCAGTACGGAATTGTAAAGAAAAGCATGAGGTTTTGATCTGTGAAGCAAACAATGCAATCTCTATTTACGTCATTAGTTAAATATAGGGAATTTCTGTGGGTTTTTGCTTCTTAAAAAATGATTTGTTACCTTTAGCAGACACACATAGCAAATGTCATTACAAAAGAAAAAAAAGCATTAAATACTTGGTGGACAACAACTCATTTGAAATAATGAATTCTTTTCTGTCTTAATTTAGTTTGCAAGTTTCTTTTTTCTTCACTGCTTGTAAATCTGCTGGATGAATTGTACGCGTGTACAGATTCTCTGTCAACAATGTCATTGTCATTCCATTCCTAGTTTACATCAATTGATCTTTCACTCTTCATGTCTCGAGATCCGGTCTGTATGCACTAATTCACCATTCCCGATGAAGAGAAGCAAGCATAATATAGGAATGTTCAGGTGCACACATCTGGGATCAGAGCTCCAAAGTATGCTTCTGAATAGTAGCACTGGTACAGCCAAATATCTCAGTCACATCAGCACAGGATTTGGTCACCACCTCCCAAAACTGTCATTGCTGTCAATAGTAGCGTCACTGTCAGCATTTGTTCTGCACCAGTCATCGTGATTGAATGTAGTTTTCTACTTTTTTCTGCTTAACACTTCAAATGAAATAAACCTCATTCAGTTTGTTTTGAAAACAATCTACAAGTAGATGTAATACTTAAAAATTATTTTTTAAAAATCTTACTGCAGAAAGGTGAGTGTAATGCTAAATAATGTCATAGTTGCCTCAATTAGTCTATTTTCAATAACAGTGGAAACTCATTGAAAAAAAATGATTGTTTTTATGGCTGACAGAAAATAAGGTCCACACTTTGGTGGTACAGATTGATAGGGGTCCTCTTTTAGATAGTCTATAACGACACAAGGGCCCTTTTAAATAGCACAGAGCGACATTAACACCCCAGTGTGTATACATAGATAGATCATTTTAGTATTTACAATAGTCCCAATTAGAGAAAGAATCATTTCCAACTTTTTGTGACATGACTGTAAGAATTATTTACTCAGAAATGAATGCTAAAAAGATGTTCATTAGACCACAATAAACTGTAGTTGCAGAAGTTTTTAAATCAGAGCCTCAAATTAAAGGTTTTGCCTTCAAGAGTGAAGTAATACAGAGGCAATACAAAGGTCCAGTTTGAAATTCACACTTGTCTCATTTCATAGTACTTTCATGCATTTGTTCTCCACCAGTCCTCACAACTGAACATAGTTTTCTACTTTTTTCTGTTTAACTGACTCAATCATCTTTCCCTAGCTGCCCTACATTCTGATCATCACCTGTGTCAGAGTCAAACCTGTCTCTGTCCACATTTATTTATTTATTTTAGGATAATCTGCTAAATCACTCTTGAAAAATAGTTACACATGCAACTATTTGGTTGCACATATGCAGTTGCATATGTGAGACTTGCTTGGGATTATTATATGTAAAGCCACATTACCATGTCTCAGAGTGGACAAGTGGTTGTCTATTGCATAATAGCCATTGGCATTGTGGCTGATGTCAGCTTGAGGAAAAATACCACTGTTTACAGACAGGGATGTGGATTTGTAGTTAAAGCTGCCCATTTCCTCTCATTGACTTCACCCATGGTGTTAATAGCTGCTCGTTTGATAATCCCATGTCAGAGCAGCCTGTTTGATCCACCCGCCCATGAAATGTGAATGTGGACCCAGACCAGACGTAGACACACAAAGAGTTCAATTGATGTGAAGTGGACTAGCAATACAGGGGTTTGACTGAACGAGAATCTACACACACACATCTGCTCAGTTTGCCCAGCAAATGTAAAAGGACTGGACAACACACAACAGAGCTGTGACAGAAAAGAATCGAGCTTTGTAGAGAAGCTGTTGTCCAACAACAGCATTAAATTAAAACAATCAAGGCAACAAAAAAAATAAGAAAACAAGAAATTGTGGCCTCCCAACCTACTACATTTAGCCTACATTTTCATCACAGGCACATGACACAGGTTCCCTCTTGGATAGCATGGAGCAACATACACATTCCAGAATTGATGATTCCAAAAATCCATGAGCAAAATGAAGCCCTATGTAAAATACATAATGAATGTGATTTCAGTGTAATAATATAAAACTGCTATTGTACCATTTCTGTTTTACGATTCTGATCCTTAAACTCTAACCATAGCTGAACACAAAGCTGGAACCTGCCATTCGGCTGCTGTGTTAGATGGATTGTTGTCAATTTACAGCAGCAGTTTTAGAAATACTTTTAGGGGAGTAGAACCAGCATGGTTATCAACAAGGCTTTTGAATAAAATTAGCCAATGATTATCTGCCAAGTGAGAGCATTAACAAATACATTAGGATCTCCTAAAGATGTAAGAACTGAAAACAACTGGAACCAAAGCTACATAATTTAAGAGAACATTTACCTTTGACTGTGCCCATTTAGATTTTCAGAGCAGTTAGCAGTATCTATATTTGTAAAAGATTTATTCAGCAATTCTGCTTGGTGACATGATGCAATATAAACTCTTGGGCATTAGAAAGTTAATATGTGGGCCAGCATCTGCTCCTACACAGATGATGACCCTAGATGTAGAATATGACAGTTGGACTTTGAACTGGCACATCTACAGATATAGACATATATGATAATAGGCTGTCTTTGAGTGATTTTATGTTGACACCAACACTTTAAATGAAATAAACCTCATTCAGTTTGTTTTGAACACAATCTACAGGTAGATGTAATACTTGAAAATTATTTCATAAATATTACTTACTGCAGGAAGGTGAGTGTAATGCTAAATAATATCATTAGTTAATCTATTTTCAATTAAAGTGGAAATTTATTCACAAAAAATGAATGATTTTATGGCCTGACAGAGAATAAGGTCCACACTTTGGTGGTACAGAATGATGGGGTCCTCTTTTAGATAGTCTTATAACGACACGAGGCCCTTTTAGATAGCACAGAGCGACATAACACCCCAGTGTGTGTATCATAGATAGAATATCATTTTAGTATTTACAATAGTCCTGATTAGAGAAAGAATCATTTACAACTTTTTGTGACATTGTTGTAATAATTATTTACTCTAAAATGGAAAATTAATTAAGCCTCAGGAAATAAAATAAGCCTCATTCACTTTGTTTTGAACACAATCTACAGAAGATGTAACACTTGAAAATTATTTTCAAAAATATTAATTAATGCAGGAAGGTGAGTGTAATGCTAAATAATATCATAGTTGCCTCAATTAATCTATTTTCAATTAAAGTAGAATTTTATTCACAAAAATGATTGTTTTTATGGCTGGACAGAGAATAAGGTCCACACTTTGTGGTACAGAATGATAGGGGTCCTCTTTTAGATAGTCTATAACGACACGAGGGCCCTTTTAGATAGCACAGAGCGACATTAACACCCCAGGTGTATACATAAATAGAAGATCATTTTAGTATTTACAACTAGTCCTGATTAGAGAAAAAATAATTCACAAACTTTTTGTGACATTGTCGTAAGAATTATTTACTCTAAAATGGATGCCATAAGATGCTCATTAGGCCACAATAAACTGTAGTTGCAGAAGTTTTTTAAATCAGAGCCTCAAATTAAAGGTTTTGCCTTCAAGAGTGAAGAATACAGAGGCAATACAAAGGTCCAGTTTGAAATTCACACTTATCTCATTTCATAGTAATTTCATAGTAGCCCAGCCCAAAATGTGACCGCCCCTAAGATAAAATGATAAAGACATGCTTGTTGTCAGGGAAGTGTTTTCAAACATTAAAAAAATATTACTTTACAAAGATTTCAACCATATTTCTGAATATATGTCAATGGAGTGGGACATATAAAAAATTCAGTTAATTGTTTGTGATGTCACAGTGCATGTAACTAAGCCAACACAAATCAAGGATTAGAAGAAAAAACTATTTAGACCAAATGACTTTCACAATATTTGGTGAGGTTTTAAACATTTAAAACTTTAAAGTTACACGTTTAGACTTACTACCAATCAATTTGTGTATTGCACAGACAGTTCCATTGCAGCCCTGACCGACATCTACATATAAAAGAGGGCCCTCCAGAGCCTGCAATGGAGGGCCACTCTTTGATGTGTAGGGTCAGTCAGGCTGAACTGTTGTGTTAACACCTACAGCTCCACGAAGGCTATGGAGGGCCACTCTTTGATATGTAGATTCAGGCATGGCTGATGGGCCCCCTCTTGGCAGTTTTTTAAAAAAATTAAAAAATGCATGTTTGAAGTTATATTCTGAAGAAAGACCTTAAAAGAAAATTTTATAAATGATTTTTGTTTCAACAAAATATCTCGAAACACTGGGCCACTGTTACCAGTTTTCTACGACAGTCCCCTCTTGGCTTGTCACACTGTGTCATGTGTTGTGTGTGTGTGTGTGTTTGAGGTCATATAAAAGCCCGACATGAAGCCAGCATGTGTTGCCCCCCATGTGTCAAAAGGTTTCATACAGCAATAATGGACGCTGTGTGCCTTGTATTATCACTTCTACCCCTCGGGCTTCTGTGCACACATGCACACAAACACTCGGGATGGGTGAATATAATAATATGGTGCCACCCTGCAGGTAGAGTGGACATCTACGTGGTGTTTTCCTCTTAGAACATAAAAGGCCTGGGAGGAGACTGTTAGACAGAAGGGAGATGCTCTGTCACAGGAAAAAATATGGAGGGTAAGGACTGAGGATGAGAATTTGGGAGATTTAAAGATGTAACAGAGACAAAAAGAAAACATACAATGCAAAAGGAGAATACATTAAACAGAAACAAATTACAGCTGTCATTCACAAGTCAAACAACTCAAATGTGGCCCTAAACACTGAGAGTGATTAAATTATAAATAATGACTGACTGATAAATTGTACTTCACAAAGACTGACAACATTGTAGAATTACTTTGCTTTATCATACAGGTGAATTTGCTCCTATCTGTAATTAACATCAGTGTTAAGCTACTGTCAAGCCTGAACCCCTACAGAGTGGTTGGGATCAGGCTTTTTGGACTCATGGTGATGATGAGGATGATGCAAAATATCTGTGAAACATTTGTTTTGATTTAATGGACAACAGCTACATTTGATAAATGATTATGGAATTTAAAGAGGCAACAGGTAACATCGATGAGCTGATCAGGAGCTCATCAAAAAGCAGGGATGCATGCTAAAATATGATCAAATTAATCTATAATAAAGTACAGGATATCTACAATGTCAGCTGATATCGAGGACATATATAGTACTTTCACAATTAATAAAAGCAGATAAAGAAAAAAGAGGAGAAAGCAGTGACCAAATCATGCTTTTTTTTTTTTTTTTTTTTTTTGCCTGAATAGAAACCTTACATATTTTGATTTTGGAAAACAGGGGGTCCTTGACTTAAGTCAGAATTACATTATTATAGCACGACATATTGCAATTTTCACTGTAAATCGGAACTCACATATTGTACATAATTGCCTATGTCATTCACCTACGCTAACACAGGGGTAAAACCGTAATCTAGGACATAAAGCCAGTGCACAGTAAAAATGAAAATTAAGTTTAAAAATAGAGAACAGTTCCATACCTTACAATATTGCTACCAACTTATATGTGGGAGGCATAATGAAAGGCAAAAAATAAAAAAACAAAAGAAAGAAAGCAACATAGCACAATCCAATATGGCGTACAACTGGAAAATGCAAACTTCCTCCTATAGCTTCGTGTGACGACGTATCCGTCTGCTCCGCTTGCCAACGAGTTCCCACGCAAAATTTCTTTGAACATCGCAAATGCCGTACGCCGGCATGATGGAACAAGACTGTTTTCATAAATTCATGGGAGATGGCGACGCAACCACAAAATAGCATAAGTCGAGGACGTCGTAAACCAAGGACCTGATGTATTTGAATCTTTTAATGAAGAGAACATGCTGTTTAACTGTCTTTTCTTTGGCTTCTTTGAGAGCATCAAGTGTGCAAACATATTTTTAAGAACTCGTCGTGGTTTTAAATACATAATCCACGTGAGAAAATAATTCCTGGAAACATGAAAAAAGCATGACTTGTTATGATGTCAAATGCTGAATTATGGAGTTTGATGTTTTGGCTCACGTCTCGATGATGTTCCATGTTCTTGACATGACGTCTGCCCCTTTAATGCCATAAAAACTAGAGCACATTAGCATAAGCTGTTCTCCTGCTCAATCGCTAGTTCCTAGACCTTCTGAAACATACAATTAGCAAGCTAGTGAGGCAAATGCATCTTTAATGGATGTCTCCAAAAGTTGAAAATGACCACCAACACCTGCACCTGTCAAGATCATTTTACACCAGTAATTTTTATTATTTTTCTTTTTTTTATCAGAGACATTCTTTGTTTTGTCCTGCTAGTATCTGGTGTCTGGTACGTTCCCATCAAAGTTGTCCTTCATTTATTGTAACAGGTAGCTCAGTCTGCAGCTGCAAAGGGAAGAAAATGTTCCACATCTGTAGCATGTGTTTGGTTTTCCACCTCTAATCAGTTTGCTTTATTTAAACTTTTGTTAAAGCTGTCAATTTGCACCTTCAGTGGACACACCCACAGTAGTTCTATTCAGAGAAAAACTGCTTATTTTTTCAATATGTTGATACCTAATGTATATATTTTGCAATTTTTTTGACAGTTTCCTTTGGAGTGGCAAAACATGTTTTTACTGCTTTACGTGGACAAGGAGACATGCAGAGAATGTGTAGTAGTTGTCGACATGTAGCTCGGAAGGCAAAACCCAGAGCATAATAAGTCCATAAAGAAGTTGCTGCTGCTCATTAGGCTCACAACTATAAGCACAGTAATAATTGAAAGCAGCTCCAATCATCCTTATCTGATTATTTTTTTATCAGCCCTCTCCTCCCTCGTCTGTATTATAGTGGCAGCAAATGGACAGAGTCATGAGAGATTTTAGTTTAAAAAGTAACCTGGAGCAAAAAGGGATAAAATAGAATTGAAGAGAAGTGTGGAGGACACGAGAAACATGGGGAAATGAGGAAATGAGAAAAGAAACGAAAGGAGGAAGTAGGAAGAAGACAGCAAGAAGAGATAAGTCCTTATCTCATTCCACAGTCACAAGTTTGTGGGCTGTATCGACTCCATCTCATCACTATTCATACAAATATCATTATTGTCATCATCAAGCAGAACTCAGAGTTTAATACGGAATTTTTGACAGGCAAACTCATTTCAGAGCCTGACGGCACAGCTCCACAAGTGACAAACGCGTGTTTTCGCC
>NC_067128.1:39119564-39142909 GCF_021347895.1 Acanthochromis polyacanthus
CGGAAAGGTTAGATCTGAATGCTGCGGTCCAGCTCATGGCTATGTAAACAAACAGCTTGCATCGGTCACTGTCAGCGCAGCTGCAGCGATTCTACCAAAGTTCAGTTTCCACTAAAGACCTAGCCATGCCATCAGTGAGGTAAAAAGATACTCTCTGCTATTTTGAGACGTTGTTATGACTGCGGTTTGGTCAGAATCAGTTTTTTGTTGCTCCAGGGAATTAGCATTAGCTTGTGACAGGGCTAATAACACAGTAAACTGCAGGAGCTGTTTCAGAAATGACAATAACAACCTCTGTTTGCACAGCCACATCGTATACACACGTGGACAAAATTGTTGGTACCCCTCAGTTAAAGAAGGAAAAACCCACAATTCTCACTGAAATCACTTGAAACTCACAAAAGTAACAATAAATAAAATTTATTGAAAATTAAATAATCAAAAACAGCCATTACTTTTGAATTGTTGATTAACATAATTATTTAAAAAAACAAACTAATGAAACAGGCCTGGACAAAAATGATGGTACCTCTATAAAAGATTGAAAACTATTTGACCAGAGTGACATGATTAACTCAGGTGTGTCATTTAATTGACATCACAGGTGTTTCCAAACTCATAATCAGTCAGTCTGCCTATTTAAAGGGAGACAAGTAGTCACCCTGCTGTTTGGTGAAAAGGTGTGTACCACACTGAACATGGACAACAGAAAGCGAAGGAGAGAATTGTCCCAGGACATCCGAAAAAAAATGATAGACAAACATCTTAAAGGTAAAGGCTATAAGACCATCTCTAAACAGCTTGAAGTTCCTGTGACAACAGTGGCTCATATTATTCAGAAGCTCAAGACCCACGGGACAGTAGCCAACCTCCCTGGACGTGGCCGCAAGAGGAAAATTGATGACAAATTGAAGAGACGGATCGTTGGAATTGTATCCAAAGAGCCCAGAGCAACCTCCAAAGAAATTAAAGGTGAACTCCAAGGCCAAGGTACATCAGTGTCAGATCGCACCATTCGTCGTTGTTTGAGCCAAAGTGGACTTCATGGGAGACGACCAAGGAGGACACCACTGCTGAAAAAAACTCATAAAAAAGCCAGACTGGAATTTGCAAAAATGCATGTTGACAAGCCACAAAGCTTCTGGGAGAATGTCCTTTGGACAGATGAGACCAAACTGGAGCTTTTTGGTAAGGCACATCAACTCTATGTTCATAGACTCAAAACCAAGCATACGAAGAAAGAACACTGTCCCTACGGTGAAACATGGAGGAGGCTCAGTAATGTTTTGGGGCTGCTTTGCTGCATCTGGCACAGGTGTCTTGAAAGTGTGCAAGGTACGATGAAATCTGAAGACTATCAAGGCATTCTGGAGAGAAATGTGCTGCCTAGTGTCAGAAAGCTTGGTCTCAGTCGCAGGTCATGGGTCTTCCAACAGGACAACCATCCAAAACACACAGCCAAAAACACCCAAGAATGGCTGAGAGAAAAGCGTTGGACTATTCTAAAGTGGCCTTCTATGAGCCCAGATCTGAATCCCATTGAACATATGTGGAAGGAGCTGAAACATGCCATTTGGAGAAGACACCCATCAAACCTGAGACAACTGGAGCTGTTTGCTCATGAGGAGTGGGCCAAAATACCTGTTGACAGCAGCAGAACGCTCATTGACAAATGCAGAATCATTTAATTGCAGTGATTGCCTCAAAAGGTTGTGCAACAAAATATTAAGTTATGGGTACCATCATTTTTGTCCAGCCCTATTTCATTAGTTTGTTTTTTTAAATAATTATGTTAATCAACAATTCAAAAGTGATGGCTGATTTTGATTATTTAATTTTCAATAAATTTTTATTTATTGTTACTTTTGTGAGTTTCAAGTGATTTCAGTGAGAATTGTGGGTTTTTCCTTCTTTAACTGAGGGGTACCAACAATTTTGTCCACGTGTGTATACATGAATCAAATTAAGCTTTATTCAAATCAACATACCTTCCATAATATGGCAGCAGCGTGACTGCAGAACTGCCCCAACCCACGACGCTGAAGTTAGCTTCCGATTCGGCACTTAAGGGAAAAGTTAAGGGGAAATGAAATGAACGTGCGGTGCGACAGTTTATCCACTGATTATCTGTTTTTTCGACACTTCTTGATGTGTAAACATTTTAGACATTTGGGTAAGACATTAACTATGCCTGACAAGAGCTATTGTATTTGTAAAATTTGTATTTTATTTGTGAAAACGTTTAAGGGGATATTTCACCGTTTTTGCTTTATAACCAGTCCTTATTAGACCAGGTCCAGATTGAAAACCACTGTACCTACACTCCTCACATCTGTACTCAACTATTCTACAGAGCCTGAAAATTCATAAAAACATAGTCTCTGATTTGTGAAACTTTATTCTATTTGTGAAAATGCAATAAAGGCACATTTTACAGTTTTTTTCTCATCCAGACCACATTAGAGCAGGTCCAGGTCGAGAACCGCTACACGTAGACTCTTCAAATCTGGACTGAATTATTCTACAGAGCCTGTAGATTCATAAAAACATAGTCTCTGATTTGTGAAAACTTTATTCTATTTGTGAAAATGCAATAAAGGCACATTTTACTGTTTTTTTCTCATCCAGACCACATTAGACCAGGTCCAGCTCGAGAACCGCTACACTTAGACTCTTCAAATCTGGACTGAATTATTCTACAGAGCCTGTAGATTCATAAAAACATAGTCTCTGATTTGTGAAAACTTTATTCTATTTGTGAAAATGCAATAAATGCACATTTTACTGTTTTTTCAGCATATAGACCACATTAGACCAGGTCCAGCTTGAGAACCGCTACACTTAGACTCTTCAAATTTAGACTGAATTATTCTACAGAGCCTGTAGATTCATAAAAACATAGTCTCTGATTTGTGAAAACTTTATTCTATTTGTGAAAATGCAATAAATGCACATTTTACTGTTTTTTCAGCATATAGACCACATTAGACCAGGTCCAGCTCGAGAACCGCTACACTAAGACTCTTCAAATTTAGACTGAATTATTCTACAGAGCCTGTAGATTCATAAAAACATAGTCTCTGATTTGTGAAAACTTTATTCTATTTGTGAAAATGCAATAAATGCACATTTTACTGTTTTTTCAGCATATAGACCACATTAGACCAGGTCCAGCTTGAGAACCGCTACACTTAGACTCTTCAAATTTAGACTGAATTATTCTACAGAGCCTGTAGATTCATAAAAACATAGTCTCTGATTTGTGAAAACTTTATTCTATTTGTGAAAATGCAATAAAGGCACATTTTACTGTTTTTTTCTCATCCAGACCACATTAGACCAGGTCCAGCTCGAGAACCGCTACACTTAGACTCTTCAAATCTGGACTGAATTATTCTACAGAGCCTCTGAATTCATAAAAACATAGTCTCTGATTTGTGAAAACTTTATTCTATTTGTGAAAATGCAATAAAGGCACATTTTACTGTTTTTTCAGCATATAGACCACATTAGACCAGGTCCAGCTTGAGAACCGCTACACTTAGACTCTTCAAATTTAGACTGAATTATTCTACAGAGCCTGTAGATTCATAAAAACATAGTCTCTGATTTGTGAAAACTTTATTCTATTTGTGAAAATGCAATAAAGGCACATTTTACAGTTTTTTTCTCATCCAGACCACATTAGACCAGGTCCAGCTCGAGAACCGCTACACTTAGACTCTTCAAATCTGGACTGAATTATTCTACAGAGCCTCTGAATTCATAAAAACATAGTCTCTGATTTGTGAAAACTTTATTCTATTTGTGAAAATGCAATAAATGCACATTTTACTGTTTTTTCAGCATATAGACCACATTAGACCAGGTCCAGCTTGAGAACCGCTACACTTAGACTCTTCAAATTTAGACTGAATTATTCTACAGAGCCTGTAGATTCATAAAAACATAGTCTCTGATTTGTGAAAATTTTATTCTATTTGTGAAAATGCAATAAATGCACTTTTAAAATAAAAGCATATCCACCTCAAAGCTAAGCGCTTGTTTTCATTACTGAAAAACCAAGCTCACCTCTCATGTTCTCATCCAGCTGCAGAGAAACACCGATGTCACAGATTTTCACCGTCTCAAAGTTGCCTTTGATGACCACATTGCATGACTTCATGTCGCCGTGCAGCAGCTTCTTCTCATTGTGCAGATACTGTAAAGACAAACAAACACAGCATTCCCACCCGTCAACAGTCGTTTGTGTTGATGTTGTTAAATCAAATTTGAAGATGGCAGATGCTGACAGAAGATGAAAATGTTTTGGGGAAAAAAACCAAAATACGTTGATCTGTAAGTCAAGAAGTTAAAACTAAAAGTTGAATTTAAGCTGAGCAACAATTTCAATACATAGAGCGACACGTGTGACGTTAATTCAATGTAATCTATGCGTTGGCAGCAGGTAGATGAATCACCTGCAGGCTGCGGGCCACATGCAGCGCCACTTTCTCTATGTTGGCGGCAGGGAAAGCCTTCAGACTGTCCTTCTTCCTCTTCTCTATCACATCATTGAGGGATTGCTCTCCTCCGTACTCCATGGCCAGACATTTGGAGCCGTCTTTAGCCGTGGCAAAGGCACGGAAACCTTAATGTTGAAGCAAGAAACACAGAATTACCACCAGAAATGTAACGCAGCATCACAAGCTGATTGACCTTGGCAGAATGTAATGGAATCAATGTGAAATAAGTCACATTTTATAACAACAGCCAACATGAGATGCGTCTTGGTGAGGAATGTCAAAAACGTACAAAATAGCCCTTGCTTTGAAGTTTGCCGTTTGCTGTCAAATTTATCTAAATTGCAAATTTGCCCACTTTTTGTTCTGTGCATTTTAAAACCGATGAAACATATGAAAAAATAAAAACAAGTTGATAGTGAACTGTGGGATCCAGTAAAATGTCAAATACAACTATGTTACTATACTACCTGCTGTAATGAGACGTGAATGTTGGGATGCCTTTGACAACAATCAGTCTACGGTGCGTACCTAAAATAAAGCATCGACTTGCTGCTCTAGTTAACCTTTTCTTGGACATTTAAGTCTGGAATTTACAATTTAATATAATACTATTTTGACATGGAAAAATAATATTTAAGGTGACTTCAGGAGCCTGCTAGCCTAGCCGCGCTAGACAACCCACAGCAACGAATTTAATTCTCTGCCAGGGTGGGTCTAGTTACCCTCCATAAGGCTCGAGGCTGGATGCTCCTAAAACTGGCCGGACCAATCACCATGAAGTGTAGAGTCAGAAGGCGGGCATAACTAATTTACGACAGAGGCGCGACGATTCTGACAGAAACAACCGGCGCACAATAAACAGTTATCTTTCGACTCAGCTTTGGCCACAGCCCTTAAAGATTTGAAGCTAAAATTCAACTTGAAAGATAAACAAAGGACGGCACTGAAGTGTTTCATTGAGAAGAAAGACGTATGTGGACTTATGCCGACGGGATATGGCAAATCCTTAATATACCAGTTGGCTCCGCTGGTTGGGAAGCTAATGGGACTTAGCCACAATCCGCCGGCGCTCGAGGAACTACGTCAGCCTATTCGTTGCGCTGATTGGTTGTATACCTACCCAATTGCTGCAGAGTGATTTGAAAGACAACCTTTTAGCCCGCCTCCCTCCCTGTCAAGCGGTCCTAGACCCTTGTGCCTTCAGAACATGGGTCTGGCAGGGCTAGGCTAGGGGCCTGCAGCACAAGGCCAAAATTAGTTAAGCTCTCTACATAAACTGCCTGAAGGTCTCATGTTCAACTGAGTGACTGTTTTTAGATTTATTGTTGCAGGTTTAACGTTGTGACAAGTTCGCTGTCCGTGGGTCCACTCAATACACACACACGCCTTGGTTGTCGAGGGAATATTGTTTATTATTTCACGATTCAATGTATACCACAGTCCGGTACGCAGCCTCCGCTGTCACCCAGTCCACGCAGCCTCCGCTGTCACCCAGTCCACGCAGCCTCCGCTGTCACCCAGTCCACGCAGCCTCCGCTGTCACCCAGTCCACGCAGCCTCCGCTGTCACCCAGTCCACGCAGCCTCCGCTGTCACCCAGTCCACGCAGCCTCCGCTGTCACCCAGTCCACGCAGCCTCCGCTGTCACTCAGTCCACGCAGCCTCCGCTGTCACTCAGTCCACGCAGCCTCCGCTGTCACTCAGTCCACGCAGCCTCCGCTGTCACTCAGTCCACGCAGCCTCCGCTGTCACTCAGTCCACGCAGCCTCCGCTGTCACTCAGTCCACGCAGCTTCCACTGTCTCTCCGCTGCTCCTCTCATCTCTGTCTGCCCGACTTTTTATCCTCCGCTCCGGCTGCTACTGCGGAGATAATCAGGTCAGCCGATTACCACCACCTGTGTCAATTACCTTGACGCTGCCTCCACACCTCTCTCTCCTGCAGCTGAGCTCTCCCACGCCCATCGCCACATATCCCCACCGCCCGACTTAGGCCGGGGAGCCATCCGGCCTAACCAACTCCCCCCACCGGCTCCAAGGAGCGGGAGAGGAAGTCAGCCACGGCCATCTGCGCCCCCGGCCTATGAATCACTGTGAACTTAAAAGGCTGTAGAGCTAGATACCACCGTGTGATTCGGGCGTTGGTATCCTTCATGCGATGGAGCCATTGGAGAGGGGCGTGGTCCGAACAGAGGGTGAATGGGCGTCCCAGGAGGTAGTAGCGCAGGGCCCCGACCGCCCACCTGATTGCCAGGCACTCTTTCTCTACCGTGCTGTAGCGAGCCTCCCTCTCAGACAACTTGCGGCTGATGTAAACTACAGGGCGGTCGACGCCCTGCACCTGCTGGGACAAAACGGCCCCCAGCCCTCTGTTCGACGCATCAGTCTGCAGGAAAAAAGGGAGAGAGAAGTTAGGTGTGTAGAGGAGTGGCTCCCCACAGAGGGCCTGCTTTATTCTCTCAAACGCCCGCTGGCACTGCTCCGTCCACTGGACCGGATCTGAGGCACTCTTCCGGGTCAGGTCGGTCAAGGGGCTGGCCAGGTCCGAGAATTTAGGTATGAACCGCTGATAGTAGCCCGCCAGCCCCAGGAACCGCCGTACCTCTTTTTTGGACTTGGGCTGCGGACAGGCTGCGATCGCTGCTGTCTTATCCACCTGTGGGTGCACCTGCCCGCCGCCCAAGTGGTGACCCAGATACCGTACCTCCCTCCGTCCAACCGCGCACTTCTTCGGGTTGGCCTCTGTATAATCTGTCTCTGATTAATGAAAAGTGTGGATATGCAGGTGCTGTGCCCGGGTGCACCAACTGACCATCAATCTTTATCACTTGGTCGAAAGCTGAGCGCAGTGTGTCATCCCGAGACTGTTCCAGAGGAAGATCTTCCATGGGGTGTATGACAGGAACCCGCGGAGCCTCCTGACGAGGCCCCTCGGGATCCCCCTCCCCGTCTGCAGTGTCGGACAACCTCGCATCACCACTGAGCACAGCACACATATCACACGTCCCTACCGCTCGTGAACGCACTCCCACACATTTCCCCACTGCCCCCTGGAACCCAGGCCAATCCGTACCCAAAATAAGGGGGTGCGTAAGGCGGGAGCTAACCGCGGCCTTGATGATATGCTTTTTTCCCTTGAATCTAACTTCCACTGGCACAACAGGATATTTGTGAACATCCCCATGTACACACCTTATCCTCACCCAGGATGCCTCCACCAATGCCCCGGGTCGAACCAGGTTTTGGTGAATCAGGGACTGTCCACAGCCCAAATCCACCATAGCCCGATGTACACCCCCCTGGATCCTTACCGGAACGCTGTATGTCCTTCCCGGACCGGGAGAGGGTGCTGGCGTGCCGGCAACCCGAACCACCTGGCCGACCTCCATGAGCGGACACTCCCGTCGGAAGTGGCCAGGCTGCCCACACCGCCAGCACTCCTGTCCTGACGTTTGAGGAGCCCCCGGTGGGTTGGAAACAGCGTCAGCAGCAGCCGGAGCCTGGTGTGGAAGAGAAGCAAAAGAGAGGTTAGTACGGGGCACCGGAACCGGAGGCGTCAGTGAACGTGGCGCCGATGTCAGCGCAGCCAGGGTTTTCCTGCGTGGCGCTGGTGTCGGTCGCATTCCGGGAGGTGCCCGTCCTTGGCCTCCCGACTGGACCGCCAGGTGATCCTCGGCCAGCGTCACTGCTGCCCTCAGATCGGCCGGGCGATGATACCTCACCCAGTTGCTCGTCTCCCCTGGCAAACCCTCGATGAACTGCTCCACCACAATCTTCTCCAGAAGCCGACTCTCCTCCGCGGTCTCCCCCGGCAGCAGCCACCTGGTTGCCGCGTCCTTCACCTGCTGGGCAAACACAAACGAGCGGTCGCCCGCCCCCAGCCGAGCGCCCCGGAAACGGCGCCGGTGGTCCTCAGGCGAGAGGCCCGTCCTGTCCAGCACCGCCTTCCTGACATCAGCGAAATTCCTCCGGGCCGCCGCCGGCAGGCTGATCGCTGCCGTCTGGGCCTCCCCCGTCAGTAGGGGAAGCAGCCGCACCGCCCACTCCGCCTGCGGCCATCCACACGCCACCGCCGTGGCCTGGAACATGTCCAAAAACGACTGCGGGTCATCCTCCGCCGTCATCCTTTGCAGAGACAGCCCGGAGATGGAGGAGGAGGAGGAGGAGCCCGGCGATCCCCCCGGTCGAGACAACAGCTGCTCCAAGACGCGGGTCTGCCTCTCCGTCTGTTGGTGCAGCGCCTCCAGGTGCCGCCGATTCGCCGCTGCCTGGTCGGCGTGCATTGCCGCCAAGTCCCGGAGCATCTGGGCCAGCACAGCCACGGGCTGCACCGGCTCCGCCGGAGGCGCAGACATCCCCGTGTATCAAGTGCCGGTTGGGCGCCAATGTGACAAGTTCGCTGTCCGTGGGTCCACTCAATACACACACACGCCTTGGTTGTCGAGGGAATATTGTTTATTACTTCACGATTCAATGTATACCACAGTCCGGTACGCAGCCTCCGCTGTCACCCAGTCCACGCAGCCTCCGCTGTCACTCAGTCCACGCAGCTTCCACTGTCTCTCCGCTGCTCCTCTCATCTCTGTCTGCCCGACTTTTTATCCTCCGCTCCGGCTGCTACTGCGGAGATAATCAGGTCAGCCGATTACCACCACCTGTGTCAATTACCTTGACACTGCCTCCACGCACCCCTCCACACCTCTCTCTCCTGCAGCTGAGCTCTCCCACGCCCATCGCCACAAACGTGTCATTTGGTTTTAAAATACAGCTTCTTATAAATAGAGGGAGAGTTTATCAATAAATGAATACATACAGATAATAAGACACAATTTATTTGATTTCAGATTATTCCATTCTCTACAGGATGTTTAAGTGTTGATGCTTTTACATTCTTATTTCATAACTGCAGCTCAGGTACTGTGAAATATTACAACACTTAACATTAGAAATGCAACATTTCAGTCAGACAGACTTCATCAGGCACTGGTTACTTTTCTCTTCTTCTCTTGGGTCATTTCTATCTTGGAATCAGACGTCACTTAGTTTTACACTAAAGAACCTTATAATATATCCCACACCTGTTCATGTCTTGGCCTTACTTTAACAAACAGAAATGATTTCAGGAGTTTCTACATCTGATTCTTGTCTTCTGATGGCAACATATTGTTTCCATTTAATCTGGCAAAATATCACTTTTACTGTCGCTACTCACGGTCCGGACAGCGTCACATCTAATTGAAAATCATAGCTGACGGTAATCCAAGTGTTTGCAGAACCAGCTGACCACCAGCTCATTTATTCAAAATGGCAGATTTTTAGCTAGCTTCATTAAACATTCTCCTGATTGTCCTTCTTGCTCCACATTTCCATGTTTCTTTTTTTGCTAAGTAATAACTTCCCAGTGTAAAAGGGTAGAGAAAGAACTTCATCATATGGAGTCTCGTCTTACCAACAATGTTTGGGTGATTGATTCCCTTCAGGACTTCCGCCTCCTCATTGAGGCGCTGCTGGTAAACAGCCACCTGTTTGGCTGCACATTTACTGTTGATCTTCTTAACAGCCCAAGGTGACGCATTCAGCTTTTCCATCCTAGGATGAAATTGATCAATAACCCCGTGTCAAGGTGCGTTGCATTATTACTAATACAGGCACACACAAACAAACATCAAAATCAGCATATGCTGCAGCTTGAAAAAAAATATAGCACTTTTAAACAAATTGTAGATGGATTTTCAAAGGTATACCAAAGCTAAAGTTGCACACGATCAATTTTAAAAGCTGATTATTTTGTTGTTAATTTGATGATTGCTTTGTTGTAAATGCCCACAGTTCATTCATTGTCCCATCCTGGCCGGCTGCAACTAACAAATATTTTAATTTTTGATTGATATGGGAGAAATTTGCTTGAACATTTGGTTTGATAAATTGCACGAAGTAGTAAAAATAGTAAAGCAGTTCCCCAAAGCTAAAAGAAGCGTCCTAAAATCGTTAGTTTTACACACGTGGACAAAATTGTTGGTACCCCTCAGTTAAAGAAGGAAAAACCCACAATTCTCACTGAAATCACTTGAAACTCACAAAAGTAACAATAAATAAAAATTTATTGAAAATTAAATAATCAAAAACAGCCATTACTTTTGAATTGTTGATTAACATAATTATTTAAAAAAACAAACTAATGAAACAGGCCTGGACAAAAATGATGGTACCTCTATAAAAGATTGAAAACTATTTGACCAGAGTGACATGATTAACTCAGGTGTGTCATTTAATTGACATCACAGGTGTTTCCAAACTCATAATCAGTCAGTCTACCTATTTAAAGGGAGACAAGTAGTCACCCTGCTGTTTGGTGAAAAGGTGTGTACCACACTGAACATGGACAACAGAAAGCGAAGGAGAGAATTGTCCCAGGACATCCGAAAAAAAATTATAGACAAACATCTTAAAGGTAAAGGCTATAAGACCATCTCTAAACAGCTTGAAGTTCCTGTGACAACAGTGGCTCATATTATTCAGAAGTTCAAGACCCACGGGACAGTAGCCAACCTCCCTGGACGTGGCCGCAAGAGGAAAATTGATGACAAATTGAAGAGATGGATTGTTGGAATTGTATCCAAAGAGCCCAGAGCAACCTCCAAAGAAATTAAAGGTGAACTCCAAGGCCAAGGTACATCAGTGTCAGATCGCACCATTCGTCGTTGTTTGAGCCAAAGTGGACTTCATGGGAGACGACCAAGGAGGACACCACTGCTGACAAAAACTCATAAAAAAGCCAGACTGGAATTTGCAAAAATGCATGTTGACAAGCCACAAAGCTTCTGGGAGAATGTCCTTTGGACAGATGAGACCAAACTGGAGCTTTTTGGTAAGGCACATCAACTCTATGTTCATAGACTCAAAAACCAAGCATACGAAGAAAAGAACACTGTCCCTACGGTGAAACATGGAGGAGGCTCAGTAATGTTTTGGGGCTGCTTTGCTGCATCTGGCACAGGGTGTCTTGAAAGTGTGCAAGGTACGATGAAATCTGAAGACTATCAAGGCATTCTGGAGAGAAATGTGCTGCCTAGTGTCAGAAAGCTTGGTCTCAGTCGCAGGTCATGGGTCTTCCAACAGGACAACGATCCAAAACACACAGCCAAAAACACCCAAGAATGGCTGAGAGAAAAGCGTTGGACTATTCTAAAGTGGCCTTCTATGAGCCCAGATCTGAATCCCATTGAACATATGTGGAAGGAGCTGAAACATGCCATTTGGAGAAGACACCCATCAAACCTGAGACAACTGGAGCTGTTTGCTCATGAGGAGTGGGCCAAAATACCTGTTGACAGCTGCAGAACGCTCATTGACAAATACAGAAATTGTTTAATTGCAGTGATTGCCTCAAAAGGTTGTGCAACAAAATATTAAGTTATGGGTACCATCATTTTTGTCCAGCCCTATTTCATTAGTTGTATGTTGTATTAGTTGTTGTGTGTGTTGTATCTACTTCAGATGCGCTGCTTTGGATAAAAGCGTCTGATAAATGAAACTGTTGAATTGCAGTGAACAGCATACGACACAAGGGAGAACCAAAACAGGCAACAATGCATAATAGTTGGTTATGTTGCACAGCTCAGGTTGGAGCATCTCTAATTACTGACCACACACACACTGAGGATTTCAAATCTGCACTTTTCATTCTGGAACAATCTACAAGACCGAAACACTTAAACTGCTCCTCCTATTGTAACCAAATCTAACTTTTCTGCCTGGAACACATCCAGGGACTGAATGCATCCTGTAATCTAGGACAAGGATGCAGCATGAGCAGGGATTAATCAGAATAGAACAGAATAGCTACTTTATTGTCAACCGCAACAGACACTAGTTGGTGCACATTATGACTGAATTTCAGATACAATCTGTTAATGTTAGTGTATTTACTCCAAGTAAACACTCAACCAGCAGTATGTTCAAATACTGTGCAGTTTTAAGATGGAGTCCAGGTGTTTGTGAGAAACCAGTGGTTTGAAAGCACATTTTTTAAACTAATTTAGTTTGAGAACCATAACACATGCTCTCCAAAAATAAGTATAAAAGGAAGGGTGCATTATGTTACACTTTAAAACAAACAGAGTTCTGTTGTGTTCCTTTGTTTTTTATTTGAGGATCTCTCTTTTTGCAGTTGATCAGATCAACCATGTGGTCCCAGTGTGAAGGAAAAAAACTTCCTGTTGTTGGGAAGTTTTAAAAACCTTCTGGTTGGGTTGAGGGTAGAGAGGAAGGAGAGAACATGAAGACTTTGGAGGTCGCTGAGGCCGACAACAGCAGATCAGAAACATGCAGCTCCAGATCCAGAGAAACCTGCAGAGGACAAAACACAAAGTCAGTGACATACAAAGGTGGCGTCTAACTGTTTGAAGACATAAAGAGGAGAGGAGAGAGGAGAGAGGAATACATCATGTGAAATCCTCCAGCAGCCTGGGTTGGAAAATGAACATTTTGAGAAAAAACTGAGTGTAACAATGAGCTAAATGCAGTTAAAGCTGTCATTCACAGCATCTGCATGGATATTTAAGTCACCTGTTATAATGACTCTGTCTGTACTAAGACTAAATTAGTGAAGAACTCTGAAAATTCAGATAGAAATTCTGAGGGAGAGGCAGGTGGGAGATGAACAACTAACAGAACTTAGAGACATTACAAAGGTGAACTGCAGAGATGGTGCATTTTAGTGTTCAAAGTCACCTTTTCATTTGGTTATTGATCTGATCTTTCATAAGATCGGGGGTCTTGGAGAGATGGCTCTAAAGACAGCAAAAAGAGAGAAAACTTTAATTGACTCAGACAAATAATTACATCTGAGCTAAATGACTTCACATACTCATATTAACATTAAGTTTCTAATTAGCCAGTCTATTTGATAAACTTACCTTGTGTTAATTGCATGGTCTCACGAGTCATGCACTGGTCCTGGATCTGCCTCCCGTCATCTCTGGTCCATCCTGTCTGAATCTGCTTGATGTCGTTGAAGCACCAATTCTTTAAAAAAAAAGAGAGAGATACAGATGTATTTTTCAATTGATTCTGACATCACTACATTTTGTCAGACTGTGATGTGCTACATACTAAATCCCTGCAGTGTCTGTTGGCTCATTCTTTCTTTTCACATTTAAATTACCAGTGCATCCGGTAAAATCTCAATAAAGTTTCTTCTCCTCACAGGGCGGTCGTCGTCTCTGGCTTCATCTCTGTTGGGGCTCGGTCACTCGTCTTCAAATCGTCTTTGGGGTCGTCCTTGTCTTGGTCTTGGGTCCCGAGATCATCAGTCTGAAAGAAATCAAAAAGAAAAACGCGGCAGAATCTTGTCGACGTGTGTTATTGTTGAGATTTCAAAAATATTAGATATATGAATGCAAAGTCAAAATCCAAAACTCACCGTTTCATGCAGCAGCATTCACAGGGATCCTTACGTACCTCTCCTGGAAACTTCCCTCTGGCAGCGAGACTTTCACCCTCACACTACACTTACTATCTTAAATAACACATTTAACCACCCCTTTTAATCCCAGTGTGACTCTCCTGAACTGTGATCTTGTCACTGTGGACTCCACTGTGGGTCCAGGGTGGGATACAGACGCACATGTTGCTTCTCTGTGACATGCCGTCTGCATCCTGTTCACCTTCTGACAGAGCGGAGCTTCACTGTGAGGGGGGGCACCACAGGAGGTTTCCCACAATGCCCCCCAGATCCGCCCACACCTCTGACGGGCACCCTGACAAGAGTCCCACCGACAAGAACCGAGCTCAGACAGAATCACACAAAATACAGTCGAAGAAAATTCATCCAAATAAAGTTGGAATAGATCTGATCAGACATAATCACAAGAGATTCATTCAAATAAAAACTGACCAGATCACATCCAGAAAATCACACGTAGCTAAAATGTTTAAAACAAAACGGGGTAAATTTAATGAAATGAAAGGTTTGTGAACCTTCTTACCTGGAGGTTGGCTGGCAGGAAGTCCAGCAGCCCTCTTAGGTAAGGCAGGAGGCATCTGAGGAGAGAAACTCGCACACTGGTTAGAAAAAAATGCTAAGAGAGGACCTCCTGCATGTTTGTCAGCATTCTGTATGTTTGTCAGGAGGTCCCTCAACAGAAAAACTTGGAGGGGAAGAAGAGTCCTCCGATATCCTGCAACTCCAAGGGAGGGGAGAAAAAGAAGGGTGAGAGGGGGAGGAGGGGGAGTAGATAGGAGAGAGGGGGGAAGGGAGAAAAAGAAGAGTTTTTTTTTGTTTTGTTTTTTAGAAAAAGAAGAGTTTTTTGAGAAAGAGAAGAGTTTTTTTTAGAAAAAGAGTTTTTTGAGAATTTTTTTTCTTTTTTGAGAAATTTTTTTTTAATTTTTTTGAGAAAAAGAAGAGTTTTTTTCGAAAAAGAAGAGGGTTTTTTGTTTTGTTTTTTTTAGAAAAAGAAGAGTGAGAAGATCAGGAGGAGGAGGAGGGGTTAGGAGAGAGAGGCCGAGGAATGGGAGAAGAAGAGCGAGAGGGGGAGGAGGGACGAACGAGTGGGAGAAGAATGGGAGAATAAAAAGACTCAGAGGAGGAGAAGGAAGAGGAGGAGGAGGGGTCAGGAGAGACAGGCCGAGGAATGGGAGAAGAAGAGCGAGAGGGGGAGGAGGGACGAACGAGTGGGAGAAGAATGGGAGAATAAAAAGAATCGGAGGAGGAGAAGGAGGACGAGGAGTCCTCAGGGAGGGACAGGTGAAGAGGAAAGGAAGGAGAGATGGGGGGAGGAGAAGGAGGAGGAGAGATGGAGTGAGGGAGGGCAGAAAAAGCAGAGCAAGAGGGGGAGGAGGGGACAGGGTGGGAAGAGGAAAAGATGCAGGGAAAAAGAATAGAGGAGAGAGGAGAGAGGGGGGAAGAAGAGCGAGGACGCTTGGAGGGAGGGGGGGAGGAGGAAGAGGGGGAGGAAGAGGAGAGAGGAGAGGGGGAGGGAGACAAGCGAGGACGCTTGGAGGGAGGGGGGGAGGAGGAGGGAGCGCATGGTGGAGGTGAGGGTGTGCTGTACCTTGGAGAGTCGCTGGGGTCCGACGTCCGCTGGAAACAGAAACAAAAACAACATTTCAACACAGACTCAGGAAACTGGAGCAAAGAGGTGAAGCTGCTCAAAGAGGGACGCTCAGGAGAACCTCAGAGGAACTCAGAGGAGAACATGTTGCTGCACCCCGAGTCTCTGATCGACTCCAGCTTCAGGGTTTCAGGAAGATGCTTCACATTTCTGCTCAGAGACTAATCCAGAAAGAAAACTTCTCAACTAAAATCCTCACTTTGTTTATCTTTAGTCAGCAGAGACTAAAAACTCTCACAGCTCTGCAACGTCACAAACCAGCTCTCATGAATGCTCCTCGTTTTACTTCTCCATCATTTCACTTATTTTAACTCCAAATTCCATAAATACCATGCATCAAAATGCAAAACACTAAATCTGTTTTACAAAAATGATCTTTTAACAATAATAATACAGTAAACAACTGTGAATATAGATTAAAATATCTGTAAAGTATTTAAATTATAATACTATTAAAGTAGAACCAAAATAATAATTATTGTATTACAGATTATATTTTCTGAAATACTACTACTACTACATAATAATAATAATAATAATAATGTTTTACAAAATAAATACAGATATTTGCTGTTCTTTTTCACTTGGACAATACACTATTCCATTATTCTTTAACAATGATAATACAGTAAACCACTGTGAATATGGGTTAAAAAATAATGGAAACCACAGGAAACATCTGTGATGTATTTAAATAAAAATTATATTAAAATAACCGTAATAATAATCAACTCTGGCTTCCTCCCACAGTCCAAAAATATGCTGAGGTTAATTGATTACTCTAAATTGCCAGTGTCATCAGAGTATTTCTGAATGTGGCAGGACTCAGTGCTGTATTTGAAGTCAGATGTACACAGAATGAATGGAGCCAGGACTGTTCCTTGTGCAGGCCCAGTACTACTCATTTCATACTGTTTGTCTGTATATGTAGCCCTGCGACAGACTGGCGACCTGTCCAGGGTGTCCCCTGCCTTCCCCCGAGTCAGCTGAGATCGGCTCCAGCACCCCCCGCGACCCGAGTGAGGATAAAGCGGTGTATAGAGAATTTTTAAGTAACCAATTAACCTCAGCATATTTTTGGACTGTGGGAGGAAGCCGGAGTGCCCGGAGAAAACCCACGCATGCACAGGGAGAACATGCAAACTACCATTAGCATTTACTATTTGATTTCCATCCCCAATGTACACATTTTTTTCTTGTAGCTAACAGCAAATATTTGTAAATTAACTATATTTTGCCGATTTAAATACAGTGAAAATAACATACATTTAGTGCCAATTGTTGTGAAATAATAATAACAATGATTAGTGTTTATAAAAATACATATTTTTGATGTGGATATTACACGTGCACGTTCTGACGTCGGGACGTTTCCCCTCGCGACGCTTCTTCAAATACTTCCATCGTCATGGTTACCAAAGATACACATTTCTTAGTGTTTTATGAAATATGGGCCAGTCGCCATCTTGCTTTTTAATTTCTGAAACCAAATTATACAGAACCGGGTATCTTCTTGCTGCAAGGCGAAAGTGCCAACCACTACTCCAATGTGCAGCCACATTGTGAAATAACAAATATCAATTTATAAAATGCAGATTTTTGACGTTTTTCATAGTGAACATGTAAATTATTCATTTTACTGGTCTCGGCACATTTAAATCAATATCCACATCATGATAAACTGAACGTTTGATCGGAAACCTTAAAAAGAGGCTCCGAGGACCTTCAATGCTTCACACACAACTGATCATATTTGGAACATTTTATGAGAAATGGACCAGCAGCCATTTTCCACCGAACTTTCCATGTTAAACTAGAAACGCACTCGGAGAGCGCAGACCTTCGCCAGGCCATCTGTTTGTCTGTCTGTCTGTCTGTTAACATAACTCGAAAAGTCATGGACGGATTTTCACCATTTTTTACAGAATGCCCGGAAGCCCAAAGTAACAATCTATTAGATTTTGGAGGTGATCCGGATCACCGTCTGGATCCAGGATTTTTTTTGAAGGACTGTACAATTTTGAGAGATGCCATCTCTCAAAATTGTACAGACGGTGATCCGGATCACCTCCAAAAACTAATCGATTGTTACTTTTGGCCTTCCGGGCATTCTGTAAAAATCTGGTGAAAATCCCTCCATGACTTTTTGAGTTATGCTGTTAATTATCAGACAAACAGACAAACTCCGATGATTACATAACCTCCTGGCGGAGGTAACAAAATAACAGTTTTATCTACACATTCTCCTGTACGGTTATACAGCAAAACACAGTGTTCAGAGAAGATCAGCTGATGAGAAAAGCATGAAAATAATTTTCTTACCTTCATGTTGACAGTCCAAATGCAAAATGGAAAGTTCGAAAGTCAACAGGCCTTTTGTAGGTGCGCGTCACCTTCTGTTGCCATGATTTAAAAGATGCACTGTGCTTGACCAGTTCTGATCTGCAGCTAAAACAATCGTCCATGTTGTCCATTTCTGTTTCGCTTTTCCACGTATGCGCACGAGTTTCCATCGCCTGTCAGAGATGTGTGGAGCCTCAAAGCTACCTGAACCTTTTCTGACAAGATCCGCCTCTGATTGAAGCATCTTAGTGAGAACAAGATCCTTATTGCACTAAAATCATCTTATAGTCCTTCTAATAACACAGTTCAAGCAGTGCTCCGTAATTTTGTGCTTAATGGCCGCTTACCTTAATGAAATTCTCCTGGCAGCTCTGATGGATCTCGGGATTCATCCACAGAAGATTAAATACAAATAAATAAACCCTATAAACCCAGAATCATTGTGGAACAGAGAATGAATATCAGGGCCAGAGTGGGATTCATGCTCAGCCCTGGAGTTTCAGGCCCACTTTAGATCACGACCTATTAATATTAAAATCATGTAACTACATGTCAAGTCTACAATAGCACACTTTTCTGTAAAGCCCTGTAAGTCAGTGTATTTTTCTAAAATACTTCCAATTCAGTGCAAGTAAGGGTTGCTTCACAATGTGGATTTATTTCAAAATAAGTGCACATCTCCAACATTATTCTTTACAACACATACTTGTCAGCAATATCAGAATCTGTTCTGTTCAAATAAGTGTTCAGATATTCAAATCTTAAAATTAATTAAAAGAAAAAATATAAATATTTCATTTTAAAGAAAAAAATAAAAATAAAATAAGAAGTGTTGCAGTTTCTAATAACGCTATCGTCTTTTTTTCCTCTGCAAGGAAACAGTTCCATCGCAACTTAGATTTCACAGAACATCAGTTAAAGGGCAAATCTCCAACACTACTCTTTACAACATCAGCATGTATGTATGTACATCCTGTGACTGAGGGCGAGCAAATTATCAAAACTAACAACCGACTCATCTTCATCTGTCTCATCCCTAACTTGTGGTTCAGGGTTCTGCTGCTGTGATCAGTCCTTGAGGAGACTCTCCTCCATAGACATAATAAAGAGTAGACGCCGCATCGACCGCTACTGCCTATTGTCGCTGACGAGCCGTGGGGCCGAGAGTGCCTGTATTCGTGTTGGTGCGCACGAAACCAAAACTAAAACTTACGTGACAGTTTCACGAATCCCCGTGAGACCAGGTTGTGTATTCACCTTATTCAGGAAGTGAGGCAGGGCAGCGCCATTTTTGAGAGCGACTTCCGATTGACCGTCTTTGCACTATAACAACATCGAGTCCTCTCGCTACTGTAGCTACTTTTAACTGTTCTTTTAAGCGATTTTAACATGTTTGGCATCAATTACGCTGTCCGCGGGTGCCACAACAACTGGGGAAAGATGAAGCTTTCTCTCTCTCAGAATTGTTTAGAGCACGGAAAGGTTAGATCTGAATGCTGCGGTCCAGCTCATGGCTATGTAAACAAACAGCTTGCATCGGTCACTGTCAGCGCAGCTGCAGCGATTCTACCAAAGTTCAGTTTCCACTAAAGACCTAGCCATGCCATCAGTGAGGTAAAAAGATACTCTCTGCTATTTTGAGACGTTGTTATGACTGCGGTTTGGTCAGAATCAGTTTTTTGTTGCTCCAGGGAATTAGCATTAGCTTGTGACAGGGCTAATAACACAGTAAACTGCAGGAGCTGTTTCAGAAATGACAATAACAACCTCTGTTTGCACAGCCACATCGTATATACATGAATCAAATTAAGTTTTATTCAAATCAACATACCTTCCATAATATGGCAGCAGCGTGACTGCAGAACTGCCCCAACCCACGACGCTTAAGTTAGCTTCCGATTCGGCACTTAAGGGAAAAGTTAAGGGGAAATGAAATGAACGTGCGGTGCGACAGTTTATCCACTGATTATCTGTTTTTCTCGACACTTCTTGATGTGTAAACATTTTAGACATTTGGGTAAGACATTAACTATGCCTGACAAGAGCTATTGTATTTGTAAAATTTGTATTTTATTTGTGAAAATGTTTAAGGGGATATTTCACCGTTTTTGCTTTATAACCAGTCCTTATTAGACCAGGTCCAGATTGAAAACCACTGTACCTACACTCCTCACATCTGTACTCAACTATTCTACAGAGCCTGAAAATTCATAAAAACATAGTCTCTGATTTGTGAAAACTTTATTCTATTTGTGAAAATGCAATAAAGGCACATTTTACAGTTTTTTTCTCATCCAGACCACATTAGACCAGGTCCAGGTCGAGAACCGCTACATGTAGACTCTTCAAATCTGGACTGAATTATTCTACAGAGCCTGTAGATTC
Organism: Acanthochromis polyacanthus; assembly: GCF_021347895.1. Classification (NCBI taxonomy): domain Eukaryota; kingdom Metazoa; phylum Chordata; class Actinopteri; family Pomacentridae; genus Acanthochromis; species Acanthochromis polyacanthus. The sequence goes on from NC_067128.1 coordinate 39,139,909, forward strand.
ATAAAAACATAGTCTCTGATTTGTGAAAACTTTATTCTATTTGTGAAAATGCAATAAATGCACATTTTACTGTTTTTTCAGCATATAGACCACATTAGACCAGGTCCAGCTTGAGAACCGCTACACTTAGACTCTTCAAATTTAGACTGAATTATTCTACAGAGCCTGTTGATTCATAAAAACATAGTCTCTGATTTGTGAAAACTTTATTCTATTTGTGAAAATGCAATAAATGCACATTTTACTGTTTTTTCAGCATATAGACCACATTAGACCAGGTCCAGCTTGAGAACCGCTACACTTAGACTCTTCAAATTTAGACTGAATTATTCTACAGAGCCTGTAGATTCATAAAAACATAGTCTCTGATTTGTGAAAACTTTATTCTATTTGTGAAAATGCAGTAAATGCACATTTTACTGTTTTTTCAGCATATAGACCACATTAGACCAGGTCCAGGTCGAGAACCGCTACACGTAGACTCTTCAAATCTGGACTGAATTATTCTACAGAGCCTGTAGATTCATAAAAACATAGTCTCTGATTTGTGAAAACTTTATTCTATTTGTGAAAATGCAATAAATGCACATTTTACTGTTTTTTCAGCATATAGACCACATTAGACCAGGTCCAGCTTGAGAACCGCTACACTTAGACTCTTCAAATTTAGACTGAATTATTCTACAGAGCCTGTTGATTCATAAAAACATAGTCTCTGATTTGTGAAAACTTTATTCTATTTGTGAAAATGCAATAAATGCACATTTTACTGTTTTTTCAGCATATAGACCACATTAGACCAGGTCCAGGTCGAGAACCGCTACACGTAGACTCTTCAAATCTGGACTGAATTATTCTACAGAGCCTGTAGATTCATAAAAACATAGTCTCTGATTTGTGAAAATTTTATTCTATTTGTGAAAATGCAATAAATGCACTTTTAAAATAAAAGCATATCCACCTCAAAGCTAAGCGCTTGTTTTCATTACTGAAAAACCAAGCTCACCTCTCATGTTCTCATCCAGCTGCAGAGAAACACCGATGTCACAGATTTTCACCGTCTCAAAGTTGCCTTTGATGACCACATTGCATGACTTCATGTCGCCGTGCAGCAGCTTCTTCTCATTGTGCAGATGCTGTAAAGACAAACAAACACAGCATTCCCACCCGTCAACAGTCGTTTGTGTTGATGTTGTTAAATCAAATTTGAAGATGGCAGATGCTGACAGAAGATGAAAATGTTTTGGGGAAAAAACCAAAATACGTTGATCTGTAAGTCAAGAAGTTAAAACTAAAGTTGAATTTAAGCTGAGCAACAATTTCAATACATAGAGCGACACGTGTGACGTTAATTCAATGTAATCTATGCGTTGGCAGCAGGTAGATGAATCACCTGCAGGCTGCGGGCCACATGCAGCGCCACTTTCTCTATGTTGGCGGCAGGGAAAGCCTTCAGACTGTCCTTCTTCCTCTTCTCTATCACATCATTGAGGGATTGCTCTCCTCCGTACTCCATGGCCAGACATTTGGAGCCGTCTTTAGCCGTGGCAAAGGCACGGAAACCTTAATGTTGAAGCAAGAAACACAGAATTACCACCAGAAATGTAACGCAGCATCACAAGCTGATTGACCTTGGCAGAATGTAATGGAATCAATGTGAAATAAGTCACATTTTATAACAACAGCCAACATGAGATGCGTCTTGGTGAGGAATGTCAAAAACGTACAAAATAGCCCTTGCTTTGAAGTTTGCCGTTTGCTGTCAAATTTATCTAAATTGCAAATTTGCCCACTTTTTGTTCTGTGCATTTTAAAACCGATGAAACATATGAAAAAATAAAAACAAGTTGATAGTGAACTGTGGGATCCAGTAAAATGTCAAATACAACTATGTTACTATACTACCTGCTGTAATGAGACGTGAAATGTTGGGATGCCTTTGACAACAATCAGTCTACGGTGCGTACCTAAAATAAAGCATCGACTTGCTGCTCTAGTTAACCTTTTCTTGGACATTTAAGTCTGGAATTTACAATTTAATATAATACTATTTTGACATGAAAATAATATTTAAGGTGACTTCAGGAGCCTGCTAGCCTAGCCGCGCTAGACAACCCACAGCAACGAATTTAATTCTCTGCCAGGGTGGGTCTAGTTACCCTCCATAAGGCTCGAGGCTGGATGCTCCTAAAACTGGCCGGACCAATCACCATGAAGTGTAGAGTCAGAAGGCGGGCATAACTAATTTACGACAGAGGCGCGACGATTCTGACAGAAACAACCGGCGCACAATAAACAGTTATCTTTCGACTCGGCTTTGGCCACAGCCCTTAAAGATTTGAAGCTAAAATTCAACTTGAAAGATAAACAAGGACGGCACTGAAGTGTTTCATTGAGAAGAAAGACGTATGTGGACTTATGCCGACGGGATATGGCAAATCCTTAATATACCAGTTGGCTCCGCTGGTTGGGAAGCTAATGGGACTAGCCACAATCCGCCGGCGCTCGAGGAACTACGTCAGCCTATTCGTTGCGCTGATTGGTTGTATACCTACCCAATTGCTGCAGAGTGATTGAAAGACAACCTTTTAGCCCGCCTCCCTCCCTGTCAAGCGGTCCTAGACCCTTGTGCCTTCAGAACATGGGTCTAGCAGGGCTAGGCTAGGGGCCTGCAGCACAAGGCCAAAATTAGTTAAGCTCTCTACATAAACTGCCTGAAGGTCTCATGTTCAATTGAGTGACTGTTTTTAGATTTATTGTTGCAGGTTTAACGTTGTGACAAGTTCGCTGTCCGTGGGTCCACTCAATACACACACACGCCTTGGTTGTCGAGGGAATATTGTTTATTACTTCACGATTCAATGTATACCACAGTCCGGTACGCAGCCTCCGCTGTCACCCAGTCCACGCAGCCTCCGCTGTCACTCAGTCACGCAGCTTCCACTGTCTCTCTGCTGCTCCTCTCATCTCTGTCTGCCCGACTTTTTATCCTCCGCTCCGG
>NC_067128.1:39143009-39165182 GCF_021347895.1 Acanthochromis polyacanthus
TTTACAAATACTTGAAGTTGTCTGTGACTTAATCTAATACAATTTTGCTCTTTCACAGAGAGTAGAAAGATGAAAAACCTACAAGGATGTCTTACATAACACGATGTCATCTAGAATCTGCCTGTGCAACACCCTGCATTTGTTGTGGACTGCCAGTGCTGACTATTTACCAAATCTGTCCTCTCACTGCAAAAGTAGACAAGACATTATTTGACATTTACCATGTTGTGCAGGGACGCCACTGAAGAAGCACCTGTAACACAACACATTGTTGTTGTTGGCCTTGTTAATATATATATTTTTAAAATATGATCACGCATACTGGACACAAACACTGTATGCATGAAGATGAATAAAATTACTATACATGTACAACAGCATCATTCATTGAAGTGTAAACAATAACAGTCTGGTGAAATAAAAGAATATTAGCATTAGATTTTTTTGTTAAATGGCCAAATTCTGGTACCTCACAAAGTAGCATTCATTTCCTTTTGTTAATGCCTTATTTACTAACTCTACAATATCAGCCAGTCAGTCCAATTTACCATGTCTAAGGGAAATATTAACATCAGATCCAATGTGGGATAGTACTCCTGTGCTGGCAGAGTGACCACCTGACCCAGATGATAGGTTTCTAGAACAATTGCAATGAAAGTAGAAAGACTAAGTCCTTACACTGTTGGAAGAATTTTGTTCAAATCTAACACAAATAACTCTGCACTTTAAATACTATAGATTGGCTCATTAGAAAATAAAAAGCTGTTTGCTGAAACTTACTTTGTCTTCTGTCCTTCTAATGATCTTTGAAAAAGGAAAGCTCCCTGTATTGGATCTCTCGTGCACTCATCACATTGTTCTCCAAAATAGATCAAAATTAGAAACAGCTGAGAGGTACTGTTGTGAGTCAATGTCAACACTCATGATTTGTTCATGTTGACCATTGTTTTGATGCCATTTAACAGAGGGGACTAGAGCAACACTGTAACAGGCTTGATTTTCTTTTTATGCACGGCCTTATAGTAGTACATGACCAAACCCTCACTGAATGATTCAGACACCTTAACAGCAATGTAATGTGGTATGGAAACTCAATAGAATCTAACTGTACAATACATCCAAATGTAAACAAACGACAAATGACACTGCAACAATGTCTGAGTATTGAAATAATACAAACATTGCTCTATAATAACTTTCACTGACTCAGCAAATAGTCAGACATAATTGGATTGACATTAAACATGAACTACATACCTGTAGTTTGACCTTTTCTTTTACCTCCTCTGTTTGGGCTCTTGCTCCAGCCTTGCTTCCTTGAACTATGTTCACATGTCCACCATGTGACTTTCAGGCTCTTTTCCAGCAGCTACACCTGAAGCTTTTTTAGAGTTTTTTAGGGAAAGTATCAAAAATATATATTATTAAGGTAACTCTAATTTCAAATCAAAAACATCTCTGTAGATTTGAGAAATCTTGTATGTTATGAACCCCAGCAGAAAATGAACTGCCTTTCTGTAGCAGAGCTCCAGTCAACGTAGTCTTGACAAGTAATTCTTGAGTTCAAAACCGAAGTACTTCAGCGAGTAAATACTATGTAAGGCTTGATTAAAGATAATACTACACTTGTTTTTTATGAATCAGTACATGCCATGTTCTGTTTCACTCAGAAATGTCCAGTCTGTCTTCTTTCACCCTTTCCACATCATAGCATAAAGACTCTGCATGACATCAGTCACAAGAGTAAATTTTACTTGACCAGTCATCTTCTATGAGAGCATTAGAAATTAAAATGCTTCCATTTTGAAATCAGCATGTCAGTTGCAACATCACAAAGCAACATCATGCTGTGTAAACATGTTTTTTTTCCACCTATAGCACTTGGTTAAGTGTATTAAAATTCAAATTACAGTCACTACTCTGGACAGATTTTGGATGATATTTTTTCAAAACATACCCTCATTCTGGGATTGTGCCATTTGTCCTCTAGGGGACAAACTCCGTTTCAAATCACTGACCATCTCCCAAAAAAACTTGTTTTTTTAAATCATAAACTGTGGAGATTTACAATGCTATCTATGAAATATTAGCTCAGTAAGTCAGACACTTTCTTAGAGGTTTTCAGTGGACTGCAGACCCAGTTTCACTCGTTTTTATTTTGTCACACTGAAATTTGAGGCTGTTTGAAGATGAATATCTCAAGAACAATTCTAGATAAAAGCCTGAAACCTTCACTTGTCTTACTAACATCAGCAGATCAGATTGCTGTTAAATACAGCAGTGGAGAAACGTTTTTGGACATCCAATACATTTGTGAAATAATGCACTAAGAATCACTTCGAGGTCTTCAAGAGTCATTTATTTTAGTACAATCATAAAACTAAACACATCCTAAAAAAAGACATTAAAACTGAAAATTGACTGGTTCCATAAAATATTTCTTGTAAACAACAAATCAAAAAAATATCATTTGTATCATTTGCAGCCACACCCTTAGAAACACACGAAAAAGACTTTTCAACAAATATTTCATAATGGTAGTGTCTACAGATACGGACCCGTACCCGTAGCCCACAGGCTACGGGTACGACACTTTCCATTTGCCAGACAGATACGGACCGGTACGCGAGTCTCGCAAGTCAAGAAGCTGCAAACCACTGCAAACTGTTGAAAGGTAAGCAAAGGTTAACCCTTTAAGCTTCAGTCAATTCCAGCCGTTTTCAGTACAAAAAAAATCGCTAATATTCTATTTTTAAATTAAAAAAATGACGAAAAATACAGGGAATATTGGACGCACATCGCGAGGTGCATTTCCTTGAAACGACCGATTCGTGGATTTTATACCGACTTCAGGACATGTTTTGGACAAAATCATTTACTGGCTTGTGTTGTATGGATGTAAAAGGTTGGATTATGGCCGTTTTTTGTGGAATCTTTTTTTCTGTGTGTAATAATGAACCCGGAAATGTGAGTCGCGCTGTGTGCGTTGAAGCCGTGTATAGAGAATGGATGGATGAATATTTGTTTTTGTTGGACAAATGTGTTTTTCTGACCCGCAGTGGTAATCACATCTGAAAGTGGTTTATACCAGCGGATTCATGAGAATCTAAGCTTTCCATCGGCGTATAGTATTTGTGTAATCGGGTTTGCAGCCGTCGGACATTCTTGAAATTCCTATGCAAATTAGTAGGTGTACCACCGGCGGTACACCTACAACGCACTGAAGCGTAAACGGTTAAGGTTAGTGTTCGGGCCAGGTTTAGGGTCCGTACCTGTAGTACCGATGCTACGGGTCCATACCGCTAGCGTCTACCGGGAGTCACGTGACCAGATCTCACGTATCTGATTGGCAAATGGCAAGTGCCGTATCCGCAGTCTACAGGCTACGGGTACGTACCTCGAGCAACAACCTTTCATAATCATATTTAAGATTGTGTCAAATTTTCAGGGTGTCTCTGTGCTTGTGCTAGCCATTTGCCACTTCGCGAAGTCTTCCTCAGGATGGCAAAGCCATTTTAGCATGTTTAGCCACGGTGGCGAAGCTAATTTTGCCTAATAAATGTGAAAAAAGGGTTAACTTGCAACTTTTTTGTAATTTGCCGAGCGATAATCAAAGAAAATAACAAACTGCGTCTCCTTTACTGAAGAGCGCTACCGAGTATAACCGGAACGACCTGAATGCTTCCGATCATTAATAGATGCACACTGTCACGTGTCTCGTCTCAGCCAATCAGAAAAAAGGATTCGGACGAATCCAGGTGTTGTGCAATTTTCACACTCCCCTGAAAAATCTGACTCCCCCTTCGCGTGAACGCGTGCGACTTACTTTTCACTCTGTGGCCACTTGACGGGTTTTTCTGTTGTACGTTTACTGCTTTTGCTGTTGTTTTTGGGTTAAATGTGACTAAGTACCGACCTGCAGACATGTTTTCCTGTTAAATATGATTAGGTGACATGTTTCTCCTCCTCTTCTCATCCGTATGTGCTCACCCTAAATGGCATTGGGGAGATCCTACGCTACTCTCAGCTTCACTCCTATGAGGACATCAGGACAGGACAGGGTGTAGTCGCCAAATATTGTTCACATTCCATCAGTGTTCTACACGTGTCATTCAAATAATTGTTCACTGAGAAAACTTTATATCTCCTTACTTAAAATCAGACTCCCCTAAGAATGCAAGATATGGCATCAAAATATGTCTGGTATTTATGTATAAAGTCTTTAATATAAGTATAGTTCTAGTTTTAGTATAAAGTAATTTGTTATTGTTGTTATTTTTATAGGGCCAGTTAACAATATAATAGAATTGAAATTCTTTATTTATCACACACCTGGGAAATTATTTGCTACAACGGCTAAAACACCAAATCACAAGTTTAAAAAAAAAAACTCGTAAATTACAGTCTGTAAGAACAGAATAATAAAATAAGGGGCTAAATGATCACAGTATGGCAGATTAAGAACAGAGAGACCATTTCAAAACTAGGACTTTAACAGAAATATGCAGGTTGAGTTAAAAGTGCAGATTGTATGATATGAAATAAAATCTGGAGTCAGATTTTTCTGGGCCACTTGACAAAATCTGACTCCCCTACTATTTTTGGAATGCAAGAAGTGGCAACCTCCAAACTTTCTCAGCTACAACATCTGCACCTCTGCTACTGCTGTGTGAAGTATCAACTATGTATTACTTATTACTATCATTACAGGAGAGAAGTTGTAGGGGTAGTCAGATTTTTCTGGACCACTTGACAAAATCTGTCAGATTTTCTACACTTTCTCTCCTGTAATGACTACTTCACACAGAAGCAGAGGTGCAGATGTTGTAGCTGAGAAAGTTTGGAGACAGACAGACAGACAGACAGATAGATAGGAATCCTAAGGCCAGTAATCTCCTAAATTAATAATGATTAATCATCAGAGAATCACTGCCAGTGTCATGGTAATGACTGGATGCAGCTAACTTACAAAGAAATGATTCTGAACTACATGTCAGCTTTCAAAGATTGGACTTTTCATAGAACACTTCATGTTTTTATATTTACAGACGGACAGACAGGAATCCTGAGGCCAGTAATCTCCTCAATTAATTATGCTTAATCATCAGAGAATCACTGAACCAGCTCTGCATCTAACGGGTTCCTGCAGCCCAGAGGGATCTCAGGAACCATTAAGGTGGTAATTGAGGAAATTCGCCCTGCTGCTCACTGCCTCCATCCAGACGTCTATCCCTCTACCACTGATAATTCATTTAACTGAGTAACCACTTTGAATGGTTTAATTAATTTACCAGTCACGTCTGTTAAAGACAGCTTTCCTCTTAATGGATTTTGCAACGAAGACACTAAATAAGAAATTAGACCTGAATTCTGTGAAGCCGGATCTCAAGGACTTTAAGTTTGTGGAGGACTTCATGAACTTTTACTGAACCCTGCATGGAGAAATCTTCTTGGCAGGGGTTCAGTCTGTGTCCAGTGTGCATACGCTGGTGTCGTTGTCGGGTTCCTTGTTGGTTGGACGTTTGTCCAGACTGGTCAAAGCAGCACTGTTCACCATTGGCAGAGTGCTGACAAGTCTGAGACTTTTGTCCATCTGTTCCGTTCTGCTTGGAAAACAAACAAAGAGAACGTCACTGTTGGAATTTAACATTCAGTTGTCTGATTACGTCACAATTCCTAATCTAACCTACATTCCCAGATTAACCTGGACCAGATTTCTGTGTCAAAACCAATACAGGTTAGACTGAACGATAGCTGATAATGTGTTAACAGAATTCAACTGACCACAGTTGTTCAAAACTGTTTTGAAACAATTTTGCAGCAATATCCAAAATTATCCAATACACAATTGTGTGTACACTGTGACTGAGACCAGTCTTTACATACCTCACTGTGACACTGATTGAATGCTTTCTTTCTGGTGTGGATCTGCTGGTGTTGTTTCAGGGAACCCAAAGATGTAAAAGTCTTCTTACACTCATCACATCTGTATGGTCTCTCCCCAGTGTGGACACGTTGGTGAACTTTGAGGTTTGCAATGTAGCTGTAGCGTTTCCCACACTGATCACAAGGGTATGGTTTAACCCCAGTGTGGGTCACTTCATGAGCTTTTAACTGTGAGTACTGTACAAATGGTTCACCACAGTGATCACATACGTACACATCATGTCCAGTGTGGATGCGTTGGTGATATTTTAAGCTCTGTTGGGAGTTGAAAGTTTTTTCACAGGAGTCACAGTGGTACCGCTTTCTACCAGAATGGGGGCATTGATGGATCAACAACTGTTCATGTTGAGTAAAGGTTTTCACACACTGATCACAGTTGAATGGTTTAACTCCACTGTGCATGAGTTGATGGCTTTTTAAGTGACCCTTCTGAGTAAAAGCCTTTCCACACTGATCACAGCCGAACGGTTTAACTCCACTGTGCATGAGTTGATGACGTCTTAACGTACTCTTGTGAGTAAAAGCCTTTCCACACTGATCACAGCTGAACAATTTCACTCCACTGTGCATGAGTTGATGATTTGCTAGATGACTCTTGTCAGTAAAAGCCTTACCACACTGATCACAGCTGAATGGTTTAACTCCACTGTGAATAAGTTGATGGCTTTTTAACTGACTCTTCTGAGTAAAAGCCTTTCCACACTGAGCACAGCTGAATGGTTTAACTCCACTGTGAATGAGTTGATGGCTTTTTAACTGACTCTTGTGAGTAAAAGCCTTTCCACACTGATCGCAGCTGAATGGTTTAACTCCACTGTGAATGAGTTGATGTCTTTTTAACTGACTCTTGTGAGTAAAAGCCTTTCCACACTGAGCACAGCTGAATGGTTTAACTCCACTGTGAATGAGTTGATGTCTTTTTAACTGACTCTTGTGAGTAAAAGCCTTTCCACACTGAGCACAGCTGAATGGTTTAACTCCACTGTGAATGAGTTGATGGCTTTTTAACTGACTCTTCTTAGTAAAAGTCTTTCCACACTGATCACAGCTGAATGGTTTGTCCACAGTGTGAATACGTTTGTGAATTCTTAGCTTTGTTGCTGTGATAAAAGTCTTGCCACATTGCTCACAACTCAGTGATTCATCTCTTTTTGCCGTTGTTGCTGAACCATCCTTATCCTCCTCAGAGGTCCCACATCTCACTCCATTGCTGTGTTTACATTTCTGTAACAAAAGACAAAGATAAAAACAGAGGCAGTGATGGAAGAGCAATCATGAAAAAAAATTTAACCGAAAAGTCTCAATTCCATGTAGTTGGACATGAGGCTGAAACAAGATCAAGAATCTGCAGACATGCTAGCAGCTTTGTCATTAGAAACCTAGAAATGAGTCAACAGCACACTCACAATGTCAACAAAACTATTTTCACAGGCCGATAGTTTTCAGCTTTCTGCACGGTAGTTTTAGAATATTGAGTAGTAAAATCTGTCGATCACCGTGAAAAACAAAGCAGAGCTCACGACTGATGGGATTGTACCACCAGGATCTCTTCATCCCCAGACTTTCCGTTAAGTTACATTACTGGAGAAATGTACAATATGAAAAGCATACAACATCAACGTCCAGATTTAGGTCTTAATGGCAGCAGGTTCAATTCAGACCACCAACACTTTCTAGTTTCTCCTAGGGGATCAGATGTTGATACCAGTCCAGAAAAGATCTGTAATTCTGCCACTGAATTCTGGATTTGACGCTAACGACCCGGGAAATTTGTTGCGCAGCAGTTACACAAACGTTCACCATCAAACAACAAAAGCAACAAAACAGTGAAACACAGGGATGTCAACAGGAAATTCGGATTTCAACTGAAAATTATTGACGGGGCGGGGTGGAGGGGGCGGGGCGGGGGGGCTGAAGCTGAGAGATTTATAGTGAAATAGAAGTCATTTAGACTGATAAAAATGGTCAAAAACATAACACTAGACTTGTTTCAGTCAGCAAATTTAATGAAAAGTTAACTTACATGTTCTTCAATCTTTTCTCACTATCTTCAGTCCAAAATATTTCACAAATCTATCAGAGTTCTATTCTACTATGTACAATATATCCAAGTCAGTTCACTGCAACACTCTTATTTTGCCAATTTTCTTCTCTTTGCAGCAAGCTGTGTAAGTCTCTGGACAGCCTTCCTTTTCAACTCCTGCTGGTGGGCTTTTCTGGCAGCCATTTCCTTCTCTTTCAATGTATCTTTTGCCTTGGCACTTGAAGTAGCTGTTCATGCTGCTGGTGTAACTGTCTGACAGTGCTACGCATCCACGCGATCCGTAGTTAATCAAATCGTTACAATACACACAAAAAGCTTTTCTGGCCACGTCTGGTTTCTTCAGAAATTGTCCAAGTGTTTCCGTTACCTCGTCCATCTTTGAGCCAATTTTCACCTTCACAGTGACTTTTCTCTCCAGCCATTCCCATCGGAACTTATTTTTGACACTTTTGTCAATTTCTGTGACTGATGACTCCTGATCCTTCGATAAAAATCTCATCATTCCGCTGAGCACGATACCAAATCTCCAAACATCCGAGTCGAACACGCCACCATGAATTTGTGACAAAGAATGCTACGAGCAATTTGATTGGTCCAAGCTTGAAGCTGTCCAACTGCTGGGCCGTTTACAATCGAACGATAGCTTCAGGGAAAATCTCGCAGGAGTGAGGCGTGAGTTTCGTAGTGAGGCGCAAGTTTCGTTTAACGAAACTCACGCCTCACTCCCGCGAGATGTTAACAACGTTAACATCAGCGACAATAAAGTACCTAACCCCCCTAAAATTTTCTCAACAGATTTAGAGGATTCACAGAAATGTTCAAATTTGACATTAAATCGGCGGAAATCCGCGGATCCACAGACAATTGTCATCCCTGAAAACAGTTAAAGGAACAGCAACGATTAAAGGAAATGTTTTACAAACGTAAAAAAACCACAGTAAAACAATTAAAAGCAAAATAAAAGCCATTTAAAGAAAAATGAAACAAAACATAAGAGACAGGGACATCGGCAGCAATCTTGGTCATTTGGTCAGACGTCGTAAAAGTTTTCAATAAACGGCCACCGATGTAATCAGGTAGAGGACTTTTCTTTGGTCTGCACTGTTTGAGACACCAGATTACATTTTTAACATAGATTTATTTCCAACCCGGATAAAAGAAAGGGATTCTGTGGAGACGCTGACATGAGACAGTTTTTAGTCTCAGCATGTTTAGCCCTAAAATCATGGGAGTCAAACCTGATATAAAAACTGTTTAGACTTTGAGCCAGCTCTAAATCAGAATTATAACCGCTGAGCTGAACTCTCTCATTGACACATTAATTAGTTCCAGTGATCAGATTCATGCCGTCCCAGACTGAACTGAGGTTGTTCATTTTGAGCTGAGACTCAAGTTTGTCTTTGTATTGTCTTTTGTGGGTCCTGATCTCCTACTTTATTTCCTTCTGTCAGTTATACAGATTTAGTGTATTTCCTTCTCTGAAGACTGTTTTCTTTATGTACAGTAGGTCTTTAAGCTTCTTAGAAAGCCATGGCTTAGTGTTTGGATATAGTTTAACAGTTTTATCAGGAATAACACTGGTTTCACAGTCTGTGACCCAGCTGCTCACAACATCAGTCGGTTCATCAATATCAGCTGAGGACTCCTTAAACACATCCCAGTCAGTAACCTCCAGACATCCCTGCAGAGTGTGACAAACTCTCACTCTGATGTTCTGCACTTTGCCTTGCTTCGGTACAGTGGTAGACAGGGATAAGGAGGATGCAGTTGTGGTCAGAGGAACCCAGAGCAGAAGCACCTTTGTGCCCACAGGTATTTATTTCACTGGCCTTTGGACGGATATAGACAAGTTTCACAAATATTTGGGGAAATTTCTGAGGCAGATATGAAGGGCACAGTGAAGCAGAAAGCAGTTCTAAGTCAGTAGTGCACAGTTTCTCCAGGACAGTGTCAGATTTGCACCAGCGCTGTCCTTGTCATTTGGAAGACCCACTTGAGCCCAAGCTTTCATTTGCTGGCTGATGTTGCTTCAATAATTCCACATAATGTTCGATTCTCTTGATGCCATCTATTTTGTGAAGTGCACCAGTCCCTCCTGCAGCAAAAACACTCCCACAACATGGTGCTGCCACCCCCATGCTTCACAGTTGGGATGGTGTACTCAGGCCATCCTCAGCCAGCATCTTCACAAGGTCGTTTGCTTTTGTTCTGGGGTTGATGAGCACATTTCCCTCCAAAACAATTCTAACCTTAACCAATCTCCATCTTGAGCAGTAAGATGGCTTGACATTCCCATGGTGTTGATCTGGGCATGTAGTTATTTGGACAGATAAACCTCAAACCACAGCAATCTGGAAATTGCACTCAAGTAGGGATGTAACGATTACTGGTTAAAATGATAAACCGCGGTAAAATGTCTGACGGTTAGTAATTCCGTTTCAAATTTTAATTACCGTTAAACCGTGTTTGATTGCCACAATCCGGAAAATCTCAGGAATAGGCGTACTACTGTTGTGAGAAGTGCAGCAGCATGCAGCCAATCGGACACATGCGCCCCGTGCGCATGCGCACTGAACAGTAAACAACTCATAAATATGGCGGAGGGCAGCAATACCGGCAGTGGAGAGATTTTTCCACCGTCGAAACGGACCAAGTCTGAAGTCTGGGCGTACTTCGGTTTTTATAAAGACACGCAAGGGAGACTGGTGGAAGAAAACAGCCCAGTCTGCCGAAAATGCCACAAAAAAGTATCGGCAAAGGGTGGAAACACGTCCAACATGATGGCTCATCTACGGGACCACCACCCGCAACTGTGCAGCGAGTTAAAGGTAAGATAACTTAAATGAATGCATGTGGGGCTTAGGGAACCGTGAAAACGGAGCGTGATCGTCTCGTTTCTACTCCGGCACAATACTAGCTCCGTGGCTAAAGCTAAATGCACCGTTGTTGCCGACAAAGTCCGACATAGAATCGTCTCGTTTCTGCTCCGGCACAATACTAGCTCCGTGGCTAAAGCTAAATGCACCGTTGTTGCCGACAGAAAGTCCGACATAGAATCAACGGCCGGTTAATGTTCAGAAGACAGCGTTACATGGTGTGTGAGTGGGTGTGGGTGGTTGAGGGAGAGGGGGGCGTGTGTGTGTGTGATGATGAATAATAATAATTATTTAATAATAACCATTATAATTTTGTTTTCCTCTTATTTACAGAGAGGGCGAGTAATGGACAGAACCAGGACAAATCCTCCAACAGCTTTGTACTTCTTCGGTCACAGTGGCACAAACAATAACTCAGGCGTTTGAAAGGAAGGCTGCTTATGCACCGACTTCAAAACATGCCAAAGACCTCACAGCAGCTATCTCGTATTTTATTGCGAAAGACATGATGCCATTTCAAACTGTTGAGAGGCCTGGATTTTTGAACGTGATGAAGGTTGCTGTGCCTCACTATAAGTTCCTTCACGGAATCATTTTTCCCAAGACTGAAATCCCAAAGATGTATAACGATCTCAAAGCTGAGGTTGCAAAAGTGTAACTCAGGGAACATACTACGCTGCAACCACAGACATCTGGACCAGTGAAAGTGGGGCAGGGCAACCCTACATAAGCTTCACCATACACTACCTCAGCCCAGACTGGAAGCTGTCATCACAACTGCCTGGAAACCCAGTTCTTTCCAGAGGATCACACGTCTCAAAACATCACAGAGTTTTTCGAAGAACATGCTGGAGGAGTGGGGGATCAAGAAGCAAGACCTCTGCTGCATTACAACAGACAATGCAACCAACATGGTGAAGGCTTTTGAAGAGTTCACAGATCTGTGGCTTGGGTGCTTTGGGCACAACTTAAACCTGGCCATCTCAAAGGCTCTGAAAATCCAGAGGGTGGACACAGCAGTCAGAGCCTGCCGTCATCTCGTCCAAGCCTTTTCACGGAGCTGGAAGAGAAAGAGAGCACTGAAAGAAAAGCAAACACTCTCAACGTTCCACAGAAGGCTCTCATCCATGATGTGGTGACAAGATGGGGATCTACACACAAGATGGTTGAGCGTTTCCTCAGCGAACAGCAGCCAGTCTGTGCCACATTGGCTGCTGAAAAAAGGAACGTATCATTTAATGCCCAAGGATGCAGACATTAGTGTCATGGAGCAACTCTGGCCAGCTGCTTGAGCCCCTGAGCAAACTGACTGACGCACTTGCCTCAGAGACACATGTGACGCTGTCAGCCTTGAAACCTCTTCTGGACCACATCACCCGTGATGTTCTGGTCAAAAAGGTGGGGATTCAGTTTTGACCCAAAGAAATGAAACGAGTGATGAGAGAAGATCTTAACAACAGATACCAGAGAAGGCAAAGACAGTGATGGACATGGCGTGTTTCATTGACCCCCGCTTCAAAAGCACCTTTTTAGATGAGCCTGAGGCTGCAACTGTTGAGAGCTGTGTACACGAGGAAGCCTTGAAACTAGCACCTGTAGAGATCAGGGAAGAACCACAAAGCATCAGCAGCACCTCCACAACACTAACCCTCCAGCATCAGAGGAGAAGGCCTGGCTGGATTGTTGAGAAAGATTTCCTCAGCAGGAACCAGAGAAGGAGGAGGGGTCAGTTTATGACCACTGCAGAGAGAGTGAAGGAAGAAATAAAGCACTACTTGTCTCTGCCATCCATTTCAGCAGAGGAGGATCCACTTGTGTGGTGGAGGGGGCATGCATCAGAGCTGCCTCATCTTGCCAGGGTTTCCAGGAAGCTTTTGTGCATCCCAGCAACCAGCGTGCCATCCGAGAGGGTATTCAGTGCCAGCGGGCACATCGTCTCCCCTCAAAGATCACTTCTCAAGCCAGACAAAGTAAATATGCTGACATTTTTACGTTTCAATCTCAACTAGTGATCAAAGTCAGCAGCAAGCAACACCTTATGGTGAGGACTACAGACAATCAGTGTGGCTCATTTGATTTGTTTACATATTTTATGTTATTTTAACCACCATCTGCACTACACATTTGTTTACATGTGGTTATATTGTTCTTGCATCCACTTTACTGTTTTTTTACTACTAGTGTTATTGTATAATATTTGTAAGACTTTCCGAGCACTGAATGTGAAGATTCATACACTTTGCACAACAAATGTTTATGTTAAATGTTAATGTTTATGAGGCAGTGGCACCTTACTTCTTTTGTTGTACTTTATTCCAAATGTTGCTTTCAAGCAAACGGACTACCTCCTGGCTCTTTTAAGGTCCCCTCTTTAATTTTTGTAGCTTATTAATATGCTATTTAAGGTTGAAGTTCTTATTAGGGTCCGAGCACCGAGGGTGCGAAGGACAGGCGGTGCCAGGGCACCGACTGTCCAAGGCACCAGCGGTGCCAAGGACCCTATTGAAACCCTAGGGTTTATTATTATTATTATTATTATTATTATTATTATTTTTTTTTTTTTTTTTTTTTTTTCTCCCGTAAAGTAAATTGGCTTTTTGGCGGCCTTATCATACTCCAAAACGCGTGAAATTTGGCATGCACATCAGGACTGGCGAAAAATTTGATATTTTATGGGAGTTGCGCATGTGCATGGCAAAATGGCTCTATAGCGCCACCTGCAAAGTTGAAAAAGTAGTCATTAGGCCAACTGCCACAATGTTTCATGTACAGCTACAATATTTGGTGGGCATATGCAGAACATCTGGACACACCAAAAAGTCAATTACAGCCACGCCCTAAACCCAACAGGAAGTCGGCCACCTTCAATTTGCTGTAAATTTTTCAAACTTAATCGCTCCTCGGGAAATGACTTGCCTTTTTGGCGGCCTTATCATGAACCAAAACGCGTGAAATTTGGCGTGCACATCAGGACTGGCGAAAAATTTGATATTTTATGGGAGTTGCGCATATGTGTGAAAAAATGGCTCTATAGCGCCACCTGCAAAATTGAAACAGTGGTCATTAGGCCAACTTCCACAATGTTTTATTTACAGCTACAATATTTGGTGGGCATATGCACCACATCAGGACACACCAAAAAGTCAATCACAGCCACACCCTAAACCCAACAGGAAGTCGGCCATCTTGAATTTGCTGTACATTTGTCAAAATTTATAGCTCCTAGTGGATAAGTCTGAGAGAACTGAAATTTGGCCAGTACATGCACCAGACCTTTCTGATGAAAAGTTATCAAAAACTCAACCAGAAGCCAAAAGGTGTGGCCATGGCGGAGCCTCAAACAACTGATCCTTCGCCATGAAACAGGAAGTGGTGTCTAATTCTTCTCAACATGCTCCAATCTGCCTGAAACTTTACATGTATGATGACAGTCCTGTCCTGATGTCATCCACATAGGGATATTCATTGACAGTCATAGCGCCACCTTGTGGTTTCAGGAAATAGACATCTTTTACACTTTCATGCCCTATTGTTACCCGGTTGATCATATTCACTTCAAATGCAGTGACAACAGCCTAAACACATTGATGATGCATCCCAGTGAAAATGGTGACTTGTCATCAAAGGGCGTGTCTGTGGCGGCCAAACCAATTTCGATGTTTCGCCATGAAAATGTAACGATTCATATCTCAGCTGAACAACATCCTATCTGCCTCAGACTTCACATGCTGGATACCAGGTCCAGTCTGAACACATCCACACTCATAAATTTTGAAAAAGTCATAGCGCCACCTGTTGGTAATAGTAAGTTTAAGGCCTTATATTTTCAGGTACAATGGCCCCAAACTTGGTGATATCATGCTGGAAATTGGTCAGTCGAGTCTTCACCTCTTGACAATCACACACTGTGAAGGGTGTGACATTTCATGCAACGCTGTTGCCGTAGCAACCAAATATCGCCATGAAAAACAAAGCCCTTTCTGACAGGTTAGGAATACTCCAATGCTCACAAAAATTACCACACACATCACCATTGACCCAAGGAACAACACTGTATGCATCTCGGCACTGCACATGCTATAGCGCCCCTACAGTATTTTTAACAAACAGCCCCCCAGCACGTTTCACCTACATCCATGAAATTTGGGAGGCTTATAGAGCACATCAGGACGCACAAAAAAGCCTCTTGGAGCCATGTCCTAAACCCAACAGGAAGTCGGCCATCTTGGATTAATTGTGAGATTTTTGATGATTTTTCTCATTTTTGAGAGTTAATACCTCCTAGGGGATAATTCCAGGAGACCTGAAATTTTGTCAGTCCACACAGCAGGACTTGGTGATGAAAAGTTATCAAAAGTTTAACCAGAAGCCAAATGGCGTGGCCATGGCGACCATCAGCGTTTTGATGCTTCGCCATGAAACATCAACTGCTGTATAACTCTCCTCTGCATGCTCCAATCTGCCTCAAACTTTCCATGTGTGATCACAATCCAATCCTGATCACATCTACAGGCCAACAGACACTCTCAGTCGCAGCGCCACCTGATGGAGGGACAGTAAATGCTGTATAACTGGCCTCTACATGATCAAATCAGCCTGAAACTTTTCATGAGTGATCAGAGTCCAACCCTCATCACATCCACTGTTTGAAATACACTCTGAGTTACAGCGCCACCTGGTGGATGGACAGGAAATGCTCTATAACTGCTCTGAACATGCTACAGTCTGGCTGAAATTTTAAATGTATGATTGGACTCTGGTCCAGATGCGATTCAGAGGCCGACATACACTCTCAGTCACAGCGCCACCTGGTGGACGTGCGTGGATTCACGACCAGCGTGGATGCGAGGACCCGTCCATCGCTGCTTGCAGCTTTATTTTGATTGTTTTTTTGCTAAATAAAAACGTTGTTCATTGATTTAAGTGTGCCTATGAGTACTTTTTAAACATTTTGAACATATTTCACAATACCGTGATAATATCGATAACCGTGATAATTTTGATCACAATTATCGTGATATCAAATTTTCATATCGTTACATGCCTACACTCAAGGATGAACCACACCTGCGGAGGCCCACAAATGTCTTCCTGATGTCTTGGCTGATTTCTTTAGGTTTTCTAATGTCATCACACAAGGAAGCAGTGGGTTTGAGGTGTGCCTGAAAATACATCTTAATCTATCAAAAGCTTTCAAAGTCAGGACATCATTATCTTGAAGGCATAGCAATCTTAGTGTATGCAAACTTCTGATTATAGAATAGAATTACGTTTTCAGTCCCTCCAAGATTTCGCGGGCGTTTTTCATGATTGTTGCGGCCGAAAATGCCTGAATTCGCGGCAGCTTTTCTAAAAAAATTGCGATAAAAGTTGCAATGTTTTAAGCTTATTTGTTGTGATGAAATTGCGGGAGACAGTGACAACTACTAAAAAGCTGCATTTTTTCCAGATTGTAGAACATGTTTCAACGCTGTAATTGACAATATTTATTCCGAAATTAATTATATAACGTTCCAACCCATTTCCACAAAAGCTGGCACACCACAGTGGGAAATTAGCAGCAGCCAGATACTGGTTTAACATGATGTGGTTGGTAGATTTGCGGCACAAAATGCTAATTTACTATTGAATGAATCATATTTGGACATATCTGTCAGTGGCTTAAAAAGTTAATTTCACATCCTGGCACACGTGTTCACAAGCACACGCTCACAGCTGGTCACGTCAACTAAAAGAACAGCACAGAGAGCGCAGTCCTGCACCAAGACAGGTGTGTGTTCTGCATGTATACATACCGAATCGCGTGACCTAAATATGTAGCTGGCAACTGGAATTGATGGGACTCAGAAACACCCCCACAATTTAATCAGTTGTTCCTTGTGTCATTTCCGATACGTCCACAGTGGTAGATTTGTTGTAGGATCACAATCATGTGATCGTCAGCGGGCCGCTGAGGTAGCGTTCACCTGTTGCCATGGTTACCGTGCCGCTATCAGACGCAGTGCCGCTATGAATCCTTAACAAATACGTGGATCCAAACTTTAAGCCGCATCACTGCTGAAGTCTAATCATTTGGTCCTTGTGTCATTTCTGACCGACCCTGAAAATTTCATTCAAATCCCTGAGTCTGTTTTTGAGTGATGTTGGTAACAGAGGAAGGATTCACACACGCCGATTGTCACATAACACTGCCGAGTTCTTTGGTGGAATAATTAAACTAATTTACCTCATTCTTTCAGTGCTCTAATGGATCTGGATGCAACGGTTTCCATCATGGTGATTAATGTGGTCTGTTTTCCGCTCATTTCAGCCGTTCTAATATGTTTCGTGTTTTTTTAAAGTGTATTAATCGATGATTTTTTTTTCTTTTTGTATTCCACCACAATATTGCACGGTTGTAAAACCGTTTAGCTTCACTTTGGTGAAAAACATCAGTGAATTAGTTGTTTATCAATGTCTTCAGCAGTAATTTTTGTTGGTAAATGAGAGACATTAGTACTGCACATGTCTGCATTTTCAAACCATAAACAAGGAAGTGAATTCGGTGACGTACGTGCATTAGGTTTGCGCTGGGGACTGCTATGATTGGTGGAACTCACGGGAGGCGGGCCAAAATTGCGGGAAAGTTGCGGTGATTGGACAAAATTGCAAGGCCACGCAAAATTCGCAGAGATTGGTTGATTTCGCGTGATCACAACATCGCAAATTCCTGGAGGGACTGCTATATTAATCCCCGAAGGGAAATTCAATTGTTTGGTCTTATCTTTTTGCTTTTGAATTAAACAGTCCGATTGCTGATGGCAAGAAACATTTCCTGAATCTTTTTGTCCTGCAGCACAGGGATAGGAGCCGTCCACCGATGTTTTGTTGTTCACTGAGGCAAATGTGAAGTGGATGATCCATGTTTGTCAGAATGGCCTCCATCTTTCTAAGTGTCCGTCTCTCCACCTCATCCTCCAATGTGTTCAATCCGATTCCAACTACAGAGCAGCTTTTTTAATCAGTTTGTTCAGATGCCTTGCATCCTTGTTCTTTATACTGCCTCCCCAGCAGACTGCAGCATAAAACAGGACACTTGCTACCACAGACTGATAAAACATCTGCAGCATCTTACTGCAGATGTCTATTGATCGAAATCTTCTCAGGCAAAAAAGTCGGCTCTGGCCCTTTTTGTAGATGAAGTCTGCATTTTTAGACCAGTCTAATTTATTGTCAAGGTGGACACCTAAATATTTATATGATGTCACCACCTCCATGTCAACACCACAAGTGTTCAATGGATGAAGAGGGGTTTTGGATCTGCGGAAATTTATGATCATTTCCTTTGTCTTTGAGGCGTTGAATAGCAGGCAGTTTTTGTGACTCCAGTCACTGAAGGCACTTATCAGATCTCTGTATTCAGCTTCATGTCCATTTCTGATACATGCCACGATAGCAGTGTCATCAGAGTATTTCTGAATGTGGCAGGACTCAGTGCTGTATTTGAAGTCAGATGTATACAGTGTGAACAGGAATGGAGCCAGGACTGTTCCTTGTGGAGCCCCAGTACTACTCATTAACATCCCAGAAACACAGTTCCCCAGCCTGACAAACTGGCCTTCCTGTCAGGTAATCTGTGATCCATGAAAGACAGGAAGGATCCACTCCCATCTCTGTGAGCTTGTCTTTGAGGATGGTGGGTTGGATGGAGTTGAAAAACCAAAGAACATGATTCTCACATAAACTCCAGGTTCCTCCAGATGAGACAGGGCACGGTGAAGCATGAAGAGGATGGCATCATCCACTCCAATGTGTTTTTTGTATGCAAACTGCAAGGAATCGAGTTTGTCTTTGACCTCAAGCCTCAGTAGACGTAAAACCAGCTGCGCCAGAGTTTTCATGATGTGTGAGGTCAGAGCAATAGGTCTGTAGTCATTTAGTTCAACTGGACATTTGATTTTTGGTACCGATACAATACAGGATGTTATCCATAGAGCAGGCAGCCTTTGCAGGTATGACTGCGTCTATAGAGAAGCTGATGTATTCAGTAAAACAATCAACCTGTCTGTCAATGTTCATACTGTCCTCATCTGTTTCCAGAAGCACATTCCAGTCTGTTGATTCAAAGCAGTCCCTTAGAGCTTCACTAGTTTGAGGAGTCCATCCTCTGATTTGGACTTTAGTTGCAGACTGTCTCAGCACACAAGGTTTGTAACAGGTCTGCAGATAAACCAAGTTATGATCTGACCTGCCCAGTGGTGGTAAGGCAGTAGCTCTGTAACTTCTTTGACATTGGCATACAGCAGGTCTAGGGTTTTATTCTCTCTGGTAGGGCAGTTAAACTGTGTAAATCCAGTCAGATGAGAGGAGAGGCTGACATGATTGAAATCTCCTGATATTATTACAAGCGCCTCAGGATGTTGAGTCTGTATCCTAGCAACAGTATCATGCAAAACATCACATGGAACCAAGTCAGTTACCTTGGGTGGAATGTATACAAGTATTGTTATGATGTGACCCTTGGAACATAGTATGGCTAAAGTCCATAGTCAAGTCCAAGATTGTGAAGAAAGTAATAAAAATTCTATTAAAAAAATCTCTTTCATTATTCTGGCATTTAAAGATAATTTTGGTCATCTTAACCGACATAAAACAGGAGAAGCATTGCCAGATTTAATGTCAGATCGTGTAAATTAAAAAAGGGTTATGTGTCGTTTATACAGTGTAAGTAAACTTCTGGGTTCAACTGTCTGAATTTCATGAGAAGGAAAAGGCTGGTAAACTCACAATGCTCAAAAGTATTATTCTCTACCAAAGAAAATGCTGCTCTTTACCTTCCTGAACAACTTGCTTGAAAAACAAGACTTTTCTTCTGTTACTTATCTTCATCACCATGTAAGACATTTTCAGAAAGTATGATCAGCAGCTAGTTCAGCCTCAAACAAAAAACAAGCAGCTTCCTAGCAGTCCACCATTATATCCTCAGTACAGCTGCTTCTGCAGAGCTACATCTCTCCAGCCAACGTCACCTGGCTTTGGTCGGCCCATCTAACCAACTGGAGCAACTTTACACATTTTAAAGAACAAATTCATGATAATAATGTTACAGTGGTATGTTTCTCACTTTTTGTGAAGAATCCATGTTTCCTCCGTTGTTGAGCTCAGACTAAATGGCTGCCAACATTCCTCTGCTCCTCCGTCAGACTCTCCTCCTCCTGCCAATCACCTGTCACATCAAACACATCTTCATGAGGATACCACTCTATACACAAGTGTCAGAGTGTCCCATATGTTCATCAGCCAACACAGAGGACACATTTCAACTCAATAGTTCACTTTTAGCTCTTTTCAGTTTCAACTAAAACTGATACAAATGAACTTAAACTGTTAAAAATAAGGAACATAGACAGAAAACAGACATGGAAAAAGAGAATAAAGAGAACATAAAGATGCTACTGCAGGTGATTCAAGACAGGACTGCTGGTAGAAAACTGTTCATGCTGTAAGTTAGTGAATGTATTTTACTGCTCAGTGTTCTGTTTAAAGGCAGCTCTCACTCTCTGTTCTTTGCACTCTCCCATAGTGTCAAGTGTCCTCCCACTTTCAATGACAGGTGATTCTCATTATGATTTTCTCACAGTTTGTGCAGTTTCCCCACTTGAAAAAGGATGTTTCATCTACCCAGGGTTTGAGCAGGACTCCACTCATCAATCAGACAGTTGCTTTCTTTCTTTTCCCTCTTTTATTTTGCAGTGGTCACAAATTCATGAGATACAGAGGTGGCAACTTCCATAAGTCCATACGTTTAGTTGATAGATTAAGGTGAAAAACCTTTAAACAGAACACAAAAGGACAATGTTCACATTACTGCATTCAGCAAATAGTAACAACCATTCCTCATGGACATTTTCACCACATTGGCAAATGCTACTCCACTCAGTTTATGTTTGTCAACCTCAACACCACATAAACTGAAGCGACAAATCATGGCATGAGCAATATTCAACCCAATACTATACCACACATGAATTTATCTGCATTCTAAAGAGTTAATTTTAAATCACAGTTTAAAAATTACTCTGAGGATTTTTATTAAAATTTTTTAACCATTTTATACTTTTTACTTCATGGTTTTAAAATTATTTTAAGTGCATAAAGTGCTTTTAAAGTGCAATCCTTTCCAGATCCAATAAATAAATAAAGGGCATCGTAAAAACCCACCATTACAAACAGGATGAATTCACTGGTCTTAGCTGGAACCCTCTAATTAGCACCAGAGCCTAGAGATAGTAAGAGTTGCGACACTCCCATAGGGTGCCGTTGTACGCTTTCTTTCGGTCTACTTCCGGGTTGTGGAGGCTTGTTTAGTTCCAAGCACGGCTTCGACAGTGATAGCCAGCGTTCATTTGCACTGCAGGTCGTTGAGTATATGTGGAGGTAAGTTGATGAAATGCCTACCTCTTTTGAATTGTCAACTGCCTATATTTTATCAGAGGCTCTTTATGATGCATATGCTGAGCTTTATTTGTATTTGCGCAGCGTAATTATATATATTTTATCTTGGTAGACGACCGAATTTCTGCTACTTTTTTTTAGCTCGACTCTGCTGTTAGCTGTGAAGTTATCTCCAGGGATATATTGACGGATTAATTGTTGATGAGTTGCTACCTCTTTTTAATTTTAACACTTTTATATTATATCAGAAGCCCTTTGTGGTGCAGACATTTATCTGTATTTGTGAATATTGCAGATGACCGACTTTCAGGCATTGCCATGTGCTTGTTAGCTGTTCTTTGAAAGCTACCTAGCTACATCGCTACCTCTTTTTAATTGTCAAGACTACGTCCTTTATATGAGACCCTTTATAATATAAACTTATACTTGTAAGTATTTAACAAATATATTTATTAATATCTATCGTATCTATCTATCCGCCAGTATCCCGAGAGCCCTCACTGAAGACACGAAGACCCTCATTGTTTCTCCCATTGTCAATAAAACATACTATTTCATTCATCAAAGCATAATGAGTTGTTATTCTTGAATATATATTTTGTGTATGTCTTAAAATGGTTATAGTGAGTCAACTCCTGCCTCATCAGAAGTGGCTGGACACTATCTGCTGAATGGACTGTTGTTACTCTGCTTTTCAATAATTGCCAGACTACGAGTAAGTGAATCAGAGAAATATAGACATTGTCTGGAAATACAATAATCCAGCTGGGCAAAAATTAACATTTTCAATCATCTTACATTTCTGTGTAAAAGTCGATTTTCCATGCTAACACGAATGTGGAACATTCCCTCCAAAACCCCAAAAGTGTCTTT